>NC_140176.1:19163984-19254288 GCF_963971535.1 Notolepis coatsorum | reverse complement strand
AGTCAGTAAGCAAATGTTTTGTGTGTGTGTGCAGGGATGTGTGTGTGTGTATGCAGGGACGTGCACAGGACTTTAGAGGCGCAGGTGCTCAAAGGCTGAAAAGGGCACTATACCTGTGTGTGTTTTAACCGAGCGCGCATAGCGCACAAGCCCAATTCTTTTTAGGGCCCTTTTCGGGCGGGGGCCCCCCCCCCCCCCCCCTTTTTATGCTTTTTGGGGGGTTTTGGTGATCAAATATTGAATATTGAACTATAATAATCAGTGCAGGAGCTCACTTATCTTTGAAATACACTTTTATCACTGACTTAAAAGGCCCATACATCTCCATAAATGTTCAGGGGGGAGGGAATAAGTGCTTACCCTACAGACCCCAAGAACTGTATATTCTGTATTGTTTAATATAAATGCATTTTTTATTCCAATCCCGATTTGTATTTGAGATTCCCAAATCCCATCGGACTTGACTTCTTCGTGTCCCTCAGTAAGTATAATACCAGCATTCAACTAGATAGATAGATAGATAGATACTTTATTAATCCCCTTGGGGAAATGCAGGGTATCTCGCAGTTCAGAACAGTATACAGACATTGACCGTTCCCATACAGTTATTACACGTTATGTCTGCATCATGAATTAAAAATAAGTACATGATAAAATTCAATTAAGTCATACCCATCAATATTAATAATAGCGTGATTAGATAAAAGCAGGTGTATAAAAACAGGTGTAAAAAACAGGTGTAAAAACAGGTGTGTGGGTCAGAGGTCAGGTCCCCCGCACTATAATACGCTGTTGTACAGTCTGATGGCTGTGGGGACAAAGGACCTCCTGTGCCGCTCAGTCCGTGAGTGCAGGGAGATGAGCCTTCTGTATGCGCTACAGCGGTTTCTATCATCATCATCACCACCCACGCTATGCATAAAATATATAGGTCCGTGGAGAGGCACGCTGAGGAGGCAGTGCAAACTGCAATGGAATATGGGGCATCTCTCTCTTTACCTAATATTTTGATTCTATCCTGAAATTTTTCAGTTGGAAGGGCAGTCTATATGCGTAACAAAAAAAAATATAATTTTTTCTTCAAAAAGGACATTTGTTAAAAAAAATTTAAATACCACTTTTTTATGAGGCTCAAAAAGGCAGGTGCTCAAGCACCCCTTGGGGTGTGTGTGTGTGTGCGTGCGTGCGACAGATACAGTACAGTGCTTCAAGAACAACACATACAGGCTTATTGTCCTGGCAGAAAATGTAACAGCACACACACACCTTTTTCTCACCTGTTCTACACCCGCCATGTTGCTATCCAAGGTGTTTGCTGACATTGCTATAACCCCATGTTGAGTGATTAGTATGGTCACTCCGGCAGGAAAGATCTAAATCTCGTCTCGTAACTCTACTGTGTCTGGGGGGGGGGGGGGGGGGGGGGTAGTTTAATTGGGGAGAAAAGCCCCAATGACATCTGTTGTTTTAAAAATGTAATCTGGTATGTAATGGAGCACACGACACTCCAATTCATTATCAAATGACACTTAAATTGCATATGACAAAACAAAAAGCACTTTGCATGGTTAAAATGTAAAGTGTTGCAAAACGTATATCAAATTGGTAAGGAAACATTCAATGTTATGTCATCACTGGATAATCTTTGGTAAACAATATACATACAGTATAAAGGAGCATATTCATTACGCACATAGTGGATGTTACAGAGACCGGGTCAAAGGGTACAACCACTGCCCATCCTGGCCAATAGAATAAATTGTAGCAAGTGGATGATTTTGTGTTGCTGGGTAACAACAGTACAAGACATAATAGTGTAAGGCTTCCGAGTGGGGGGTACAGGATATATAGTACAGTGCAAGAGATTAAAGGCTCCAATCAGTGATCCAAACATAAAGTAATGGGTATCCCACTTTTGACCTTTGACCTTTCAAAAGTCTTTAGAGTAGATAAGTCACTGGTAATTTTCCAAAATGGAGACAAATTAGCCTGCTTGATAAATTCATGATAATCTATATATTAAATGATCATTTAGCCTACTCTAATCAATAAAAAATGGAGTGGTGGTGTTTTCAGATGCAGCGTTTCTTGTCTTGTCCTTTGCGGCTCAAGCAATGCAGGATGGCAAGCAGAGCACGTCTACGGAGGAAACGTGAGCGTTGCACGTAAAAGGTGCAGCGTTTACTCGGGGGAGGAGTATCGGCCGGCGAAAAGGATGCTTTTGCTGGGGTTGTGCTGGATGAAGAAGAGGAAGGGGTGGTCGGCGTAGAATCTCATGGGCATGCAGCAATACATCATGTCGGTGGCGGTGGCTGCGGCGGCCTCCGTGCCCTCCTCGTTCACCTCCACAAACGCCTTGTGGACCACCTTGGACAGCACCAGGTCACCGGCTGCAGACATGCCTGTCAGGAGCAGAGGAAGAGCTTCAAACGTGGGAAGAGAACAAGAGACACAAGGAGAGGACTCCGGGCTCATTCACATCTAATCACACAATGCGGGAATGCTTCTTTTGAATGAGGGGTAGTTACCGGTACTTCTTTTGAATGGGGGTAGTTGCCTCTTTTGAATGAGGGGTAATTACTTATTTTGGGGTAGTTGCCCCTTTTAAAATGGGGGTAGGTGGGCGTGGGCTCCAGCAAATGTTGCCGCATGGGGTCGGCCAAAGAAACTGAGCAGAGATTTAGGGGGGGGGTTCCATTTTTGAGTTCCACTCTTCAAAGATATGTTCTTTTACTCAAAATTAAATCTATACCCAGTAAAAGGTTGAGACGGTAGCAGCAGTAGTTGGGGTTGTAGAGCGTATTGCCCAGTAGGCAGTGTGGCGGCTGGTGAAAATTATTCTAGGTGGGGCGGTGCCATATTCAATCAGTTTCAGTAACTACAGAACAGTATATGTTGAGGCTGAGACTCACTTTTTTTTGCCGGTAGAACATCACATACAAAAAAAGAGCCGTCGCGCTTAACGGCACGAAAACATCAAACGCGGGCGTGAGGCGGGCAAGCCATCAGCGCTTCACTTTCGCTCCCATGTTAACGGGCGTCGCTGTTCACACCGGCCGCGGGCAGGAAGGGAATTTTTTTCGCTTCGGTTGGAATTCGAGGCGTGTGCCACGTGCATTTTCACAGAAATACACTCAATATCTGCATTATTACCACACATATAGATGTTGTTCAACCAGCTAATGTGTCTGTATCTTTCCCAATACAAATAAACCATACTATACTTTGTCAGGAGTACAGTCACTGATTTCATCATGCTAAACCGTGAGTGCCTGCGCGCGCCTCTGGTCTGTCCGACGTAACCAGTGATGCAGTCGTAATATTGGAACTGCCCACACGCCACGTGCACGTGCATACATGTTCCCTCAGTTGCGCACAGAACAGATGATTATTATGCATAACAATGTTTTAAATGTAATAGTAGTTACAATTTCTTTAATTGAATTAACTTAAACTAGAAAAGTAAATACAAACTAAATTAACAATGTAACTTAGAGTTATTTTACAGAAGGACAGTAGGTATCCTATTATTATGCAAAGTCTAGGTGATAAGTGCCGGTGTTGTGGCCGCGTACTTATCGCACGGCGCGACGAGTGCGCGCGTGCACATCATTGCGCGCACTTCTGCCCTGAGTGACCTACTAACACGCCGTGTAACCGCGTGTGTGCACGACTGCATGCCTGGACGTAACCCTTCGAGAAGCTTTGTGGTCTGGGCTTGAACTTTCCATAAACGTGTCCATATATAAATCCATTTAGTTAGATCCAACACTGTGAATGTATCTTGTGATTATTATCAATTTCCGACGACGACAACTATTAGCGTTTGGTATTTCCTGGTGGACGTGATGTCACACGAATGCGATGCTCAGCCAATAGAGTGAATAGACAATTCGACAATGACTCTGTTTGGGGCGCTAGAAAAAGCACCCTTCCGGGGCTGTGTCCACAGAAAGCATTTTTTGAGCTGCCAGCACCTTTCTGCCATTCATTTCTATGGTAAAGACACGCTAGGAGCGCTCCTCTTCCCTGCGCCGCGCCGCACCTCACGTTTTAGCGCTCTCGCCGGCTAGCGTTTTTTGGCGGAGCGCTCTAGGCGCCTCGAGTAGAAAATTGTTCCACATTTGCAGAGGAGCACCGCTCATCAATGTCACTTTTTTCGACCGATCAATCAAAATCGAGTAAGTGGCGGGACTAAAAAGATCAACAAACATGGCAGAGGAGAGGCCGATTCTTGCCGTGTCTGACAACCCAGTAATATACGACCTAAGGTATATACAATCTATAATGCAGATGACGCAACAATAAGCGCTCCCTGCGCTTTGGAATCGCTCTGGGCATTCATATTCATTTGATATCCAAAGCGCTCCGCCTTGAAAAAAACGCTTTGTGGACACGGCGCCTCAGGCATCGTATTTGAAGACACTGATTGGCAAAATTTAGTTGCTAGGTGCATTTATGTTGCTCTGTGCATTTTTCAATTGGCTGCGTTGCGCAATGACGCCCAGTCAGTGGGGCAATATTTCTAGCGCCCCAGAAGAGATCGGGGATGAACAGGACGCACAAACAATGATTTATATTTTATATATTACACGTTATTGTTTATTTTAAACACAAACACACTTAAAATGAGTCATTTATATATAAAAAATAATTATTATATTTTAGCGGTCGAAATCTACTATTATAGAAAAATCCAAAACCACTTTCCAGTGACCAGGGGGTGCGGCCGCCACTGCCATTAGGACATGAGTTCTGGAAAGGTTAGTCATGTGATTGCTTACTTATTAAAAAGGGCTTTAAAGGACATTTAGGGAAATACATGTATTTGCCATCTTCCCCAGATTCAGACAAGAAGATTGATATCAGTTTCATCTCTGTGTGTCTGCAAAGGAGCAGCTTGCCTAGCTTAACACAAGGACTGGAAGCAGTAGGGAGCAGCTAATAAGTGTATTTCCCCCCAAAATGTGTGGAGTGGTCCTTTAAAAAGGGCAAAGCTAACAGCCATATTCCATATTCCCTCCTACCAGAGAAGTCACAGAGATCTCGTGAGAAGGCGTCCACCATGCCCATGCTGCTCAGGACCTCCTTCAGGTCACACGTCTTCTCCATCTTGAAACGAGGCAGGCCCACCTGAACTTCTACCATCATGCCTCGGCGGGTCCACTGCTTAAAGTTCTCATAAGTCAACTCCCTCTCCATCTGGGATGGGAATAACATCAGCATTTACTGTGTGTGTGTGTGTGTGTGTGTGTGTGTGTGTGTGTGTGTGTGTGTGTGTTTGAGAGAGAGTGTGAGTGTGTTGAGAGAGTGTGTGTGTGTTGAGAGAGAGAGTATGAGTGTGTGTGTGTGTGTGTGTGTGTGTGACCTACCTTCTCCAGTCCTGTGGTGTTGTCCTCCATCTCGTTGGGTAGAAAGATCAGCATACTGAGTTCCTTCCCTACATAAGGCAGCTCCAGGATCTGTCAAACACAGTTGACTGAACTGCTTACAGGTAACACAGTAGAGTGAGATAGTAAGAATTTAATAGTCTCACATGAATATAGCTATAAAAAAGGCACTGCTTACATTCACTGATTGATTAGTTGCTTGTCTGATAGAGGGAGAACGATTGATTAGTAGAGAGAGAGGGTTGATTGAGACTAGCTGCCACATTGACTCCAAATAATCTATTATACATAGCAGCTGGATGCTAATATATACCGTTGATCGATTGGCTGTTTGAAATATTACCTGGCAGTTGAGGTCAGGGATGAAGGCGAAATGGAACTTGGCCTCCAGGTTCATCATCTTCACTGGTTTACCCTCGTTCTGGAGACAGAGACAAACCACAGCCTTGTAGTGTTGATCACCGTTTTGTCGTTAAAGAGGTAGTTCACACTCCGTCTCTTTCTTTCCATTTTTCTATTCCTAATTTCCAATCGACCCACATGGATCTTAAAAGGAACACGCCGACATTATGGAAAATAAGCTTTCCGCTTATCTTCTCCAGAGTCAGACAAGAAGATAGATACCAATGTCCTCTCTGTGCATTCAGTAGAAAACTATCCGGCTGCAAGCTAATTAGTGGAAGCGGATACGGATCAACTGGCCTCCAAACTCCAGGGATGTGTTTTTGCTGATCCATATCCGCTTCCATTTATTTGTGCTTGCAGTAAGATATCCTCTACTACCCCCCCCCCCCCCCCCCCCCCCCACCACCAATGTACAGTTTCTTCCCCTTCAGATGTATATCTGTATGTCTTGTATGTCATAAATGTCCTGATGAATTGAAAATGGGGGACCCCGATGTAAACAAGACGAAAGTATTTTTCTGGTCTGCATCCTCTTAGCAGTTGTTTTGTATTGAGCCGTACTGTATTGTACCCATTCTGAAATCTGTTAATAAAGTTTTCAATCAATCAATCGTTTTTCTACAGGACAGTAAGCACATTTCCCATAATGTCGGCGTGTTCCTTTAAGTTCACGTCACCGATTCTGAGATTCCGGCATCGGAATGGCATTCAAGAGGGCCTCTGATGAAACAACAAGGTAACTTGCTCTGAAGAAACGCTGGCTTTACACGCCTCATGACCTCAGACGAGGTTGCATGAAAGGACAAGCTGCTTTGAGATCATTTGGAGGACAGATTCACATCACATCTGACACCCCCACAGACCAGCACTGTACCAATGGAAGACATCACAGGTATCTAATGCATGTAACCTCTTGCAGGAGATAAAGCCCTGTTAAGTTATGCCTAGTAGACTTATCAGGGCTTGGCACCCGCAAAGTCCGCAATATTCCACAGAACTGCCTCTTACAATCTAGTGAAATTCCCCACCTTCCATCTCCGTCCGAGGACAGACGTTTGGCATAGACGCGTAACCAATAGTCCTCTTTCGGTCCAATCAGTTGACAACCCATTTCCTGAGGAGCCTACACATGGTGCAGAGAGGAAGTGCAAGAGGACCCGCCTCCCTGGTGACATCACTACTTACCGTAATTTCTTGTCACCATTCTCCAAAAACATTGCTAGTCAAATCCTCCTTTCACAATAAGATTGAGGAATCTGCAAAGAACCTCCATAAACTATGCCATCCTGTCCTCCCTCCCTCTTCCCTTTCTGTGGAAGACGTTTCCTTCTTTGAGAAAACGGTAGAGAATATCCACAGTTGTTTCTCCTATAGACCTCTCACGGGTGACGTATTTCCGGCTGCTCCCGTCTACTGTCCTACTGTAGCTTCCTCTGTGGTTCATGCAGCTGTGGTTCCCGTGAACAAGGCCTTCTAATATACAGTTCTCTCTCTGATAAGGCAGGGGATTTAGACATTCGGAGCTGCCTAAAATGGCCAAAACCAGCTCAGCATTGCAGATCAGGTCACCCGACGTCACCAGCGTCAGCGCATTCTCTGCAACATCCAGTCATTTAGGTCAGCAATTTGGCTTAAAAAAATTGGAACGTTAACAAAACATTAAATCCTTTGGTGAAACGCAATTTCCCCATTAACCCCACATGCAGCATCAAAGACAAGATTACTCGTAACCAGGAAAGGAAAACACCGTAAATTTTCGCCATTGGCAAAATTACGAGTGGTCCCTTGGGCCCGCTACAATTTCAATGTCAGTCCAGGGATCCAAACTAAATTTTCTAACCTAAGCTCCAGCCAACTCGACTCACCTTCCAAAAATGTATCCCTCACTGGTTAATCTTTCCAACAGTAAACAGATGTAGAAGAATCATGTTGTGCAAACAGGCGTGCCAAGCTTGTCATACCATTCACACTACCTACGTGTTTGGTTTATGGTGCTATGGCAACCCACCCTCAACAGATAGCAGGTACCATACCGTACATTTAGCGAGGGTTGTGCAAAGTGCAAACATGCCAGAAAAGAAAAGACATTTTTATTATGTTCAGGTTGACAAGACTTGGCGGTTTGCCGAGCCCATTGTAAAACGCCTCGGTGTCCCAGAGCCTGCGTTGTCTTGACTGAAGCATATCACAAGAAACCTGCCCGCAGCTGCCCTCCATGAGGCTAAGATGACCCCAGCTGCCCTCCATGAGGCTGGGGGTCCACATCTCAGAGGATCTGACATGGTCAACACACATAGACACAGTAGTAAAGAAAGCGAAGCAGCGCCTCTACCACCTGAGACAGTTAAGGAAGTTCAGAGTATCGGGGAAGATACTCCAGTCCTTCTACTCAGGAGCTGTAGAGAGCATCTTGACCGGAAACATCACTGCCTGGTATGGAAACAGCACGGCACAGGACAAGAAGGCCCTACAGAGAGTGGTGCGCTCAGCCGAGCGTACCACGGGTATTGCGCTACCTACCCTGCAGGTTCTATACAACAAGAGGTGCAAATCCAGAGCCTGCAGAATAATGAAAGACCCCCACCACCCCAATAACAGCCTGTTCCAGCTGCTGAGGTCAGGCAGACGCCTGCGAACCCCAGCTACTAGGACGGAGAGGCTTAGGCTCAGCTTCTTCCCCCAGGCCATCAGAGCCTTGAACAATGAACATTGAGAGCCACAGAAACTGAACTATCCACACACAAGCACACACAAGCACACACACGACACGCACGCTGAGCACGCTCACACACTAGCAGCCACTTTAACACTCATGCCGCACACACGCACACTTATGGCCAAGAGGAAAGGCCACTTTAAACTAGTATAACAACAGGAACAGTGTATTGCACTACTAAAGCTACCTAGCATGTCCTATATGCTCTGTAAATACTATGTACAGATACCGAGATGTCACACCATGTTACCTGTTTATTGCACTGTTGTTTTTATTGGATTCTATTATATGTTGTACCACTGTATTTTTATTGGATTCTATTATATGTTGTACCACTGTATTGCACATCGTCGCGGGCAAGACCACCCGCATTTCATTGTATACCTGTATGCCGTGACAATTAAAACTCTTGACTTGACTTGACTTGATGACCCCCAGCTGCCCTCCATGAGGCTAAGATGACCCCCAGCTGCCCTCCATGAGGCTAAGATGACCCCCAGCTGCCCTCCATGAGGTTAAGAGGAGTGATTCAAGTTCATTTGAAAGAATTGATTGATCAATAGACGTATAAATAAGTGCTGAACTTATAAATGTTTTACATGTTCTTATTGAGCTGTTCCAGAGGAATTTCGGAATCTGGTGAAAACAGAGTATAACAACCCACAATAATTATACTACGCAACATGGAACGCTTCCCACGGGACTCAGAGTAAAGCACTTGCGTGTATTTATTTTGAGGTTGAAATCCTAAGAACCAATGGTCAATATGTTAATTTCAAATTAAACATATTGTAACTGCTGATTTTAGAGACCTGTTACCTTGTTGATCTTGAACTGAGCGTCTTTGGTGTCTTTTTTGTCAAATGTTCTCTCCCATTTGCCTTTGAAGTAGATGGCATTGACCAGCACCAGTATGGTCAAGGGATCCACCACACCTTCATTCAGCAGATCCTTGATCTTATCTGGAATACAGGATAGAGACGACCACACAGGGGATCAGTGATGTCGTTTGAAGTAGTGGTCGATACAGATCATTGTTGAATACATTTAGCAGATATGAAAGTCTGATATTAAAAGGCCTCAAGGGATATTTTGGATTTGGAATCTTTTTCGGTAAGTTAGCATGACATGGTTGGTATCTGCAGATTCCTTGCGATCTCTAGGTTCATATGATACCAGTGCTCTAATCTTCAGCTTTGGCCTGCAACAATGTTGCTAAGCTTTTGACATTAAATATTATATTAAAATATCTTTTCTCATAAGCATATTGCTAAACTTTGGAACAATATATAGCCCCTTATAAGCTAGCACTGAAGTGCTCCAATACCATGGTTCTTAACTGGTGGGTCGCAACCCCTGTTTTTTAAAGAGTTTAGGGGGGGAAAAGGTCTACAGAATTTATGATGCTGCGCTTTTATTTTGAAAGACATACGTTTCCTGTGACGTAACTTAATGTCTAAGGAAAAGGGTGGGCCCTGAAACTCAACCAGTTGAGAAGCACTGCTCTAGTGAACTCTCACTTCATATGGTACCATTATGTTCACTCCTTCACTAGATCTGACCCACTAGAGCCCATGAAAGACGGTAATGTGTCAGGATGATATTTGATATCGGCAGATACAGATTTTCTAGAGAAAAAAACTGCAACATCTACAAACCAATATATCAGTCAACCCTTAGTTTCAAGCTGAACAGACTAGAGCAATAATAAGCTTTGGACCTTTGAAAAAATCTGAACCTTGTAGACCAATAGATAACATGCTTATTCAGTGTAGCTGTACCTGGTTCAGTCTACAATGGTCCTCATTTCAAATAGCAGTCTTAATTAGTGCATCTTAACGTTCTGGTGTGTGTGTGTGCTTGTGTGTGTGTGTGTGTGTGTGGAGAGTGTGATCTACCTTGTGTCTGTTTCTCCACCCAGCTGTTGATGTTGAGCCTGGCAGCTTCATGGTTACTGGCGAAGTCCACAGACTCCAGCTCAGCGTTGTAATGCTTCCTGGTGTCATTCAGGAACTCCTGCAAACATCAATCGTTACAGATGCCGCCACTGACACAGAAGGAGATCAATCTGTATGCTTGCTCGGTCACGCCTTAATACCTATCAAAATCACATTTAAAAAAGAACACGCCAACATTTTGGGAACTTAGCTCATCGTCTTCTCCAGAGAGAGACAAGAAGATAGATACCAGTTTCCTCTCTGTGCGTTCAGTAGAAAGCTATCTGGCTGCATGTTAGCCTAGCTTAGCACAATGAATGGAAGCGGACAGTGCCGGTTAGCCTTCGGGAGAGGCGTTAGTTGGACAATGCCTAGGCTAACCGGCACTGTCCGCTTCCATTCATTGTGCTAAGCTAGGCTAATGTGCAGCCAGATAGCTTTCTACTGAACGCACAGAGAGGAAACTGGTATCTATCTTCTTGTCTCTCTTTGGAGAAGATGGTAAGATAATTTCCCAAAATGTTGCAGTGTTCCTTTAAGACCTTTTTATGATTAAATGTAAGACAGTCATTGGTTGATCCATCCATCCACTCATTCTTACAGAGTAAAGTGAAAGATGATCCCATGTGTTTTCCATTCCTTCACGCATAGCTTTCATTGCTACCGGTGTCATTCATGCTACCAAGGACTTGTGTCTCTCCTAGGCTGAAACCTTTACCTCAACCATGTTTCCAAACGTAGTGAGTTAACATACTTACATAAACATGGAGCTGCGCGACACATAAACCAGGGTTCCCACTCTTTTTGAGAAATCATTTTCCAGGACATTTCCAGGAGACGCGTGTATATTTTCCCCAACAGAGTTTCACTTCAGTGTTCGGTTTGCGCGATCCGATTGGCCACTGACGTTTTTTTCAGCACCAATCGTGTTACTCCTAACAATCGCGCCAGCAGGCTGTTACCCTAACCCTAACCTTAACCAACTAACCCTAACCTTAACCAACTAACCCTAACCCTAACCAACTAACCAACTTCGAAAGAGTCGCCAAGCTTAACCAGTTTGTTAGGAGTAACGCGATTGGCGCTGAGAGAAACGTCAGTGGCCAATCAGATTGCGCAAACCGAACGCGGAAGTGAAACTCCATTGGGGAAAATATACACGCATCCAGGACAGCACTTGCTCACAAATGGTCATATTGCATGTTGCTTATTGGAATAATATACAGAGAAATATAACTATGGTAAGGAACAAGTTTACGTTTAATTTTTTTTTTTTTATTGCGCTCATGAATAATGAGTTACATTTTGGTCATTGACTTATTATGGAAATTAGTATGGAAATATAAAGGTGATCGGTGACTTGAGAAAAGTTATGCTATATTACGAGTTAAAATAATATAAATGATTTTGATCAGTTTTGTTCTTATGGACTGACTATGTCATTTGTATTTTATGGTTGGAGAATTGTGATATCTGACTCATGAATATTGAGTGAGCTTTGATTCACTGTTTTGTTTGTTGTGATGTTTTCTTGTGAGTACTTTCAATGTTTGCGGTTTTATATTTTTATTTAACTTTTTTTTGTGTTTGTATTTTTAATGTTTGGACCCCAGGAAGAGTAGTCTCACTTTGGTGTGTAGACTAATGGGGATCCACAATAAAACATAAAACATATCATTTACTGGTAGTATTGACACATTTAACTCCAGTTTTATTTCTCCTTTTTTAATGACGCAGGGTTCATGATGAAGTATCTCCCGTTCATTCCAGGTGACTGCTACACTCTTCACTGCTAACTGTACAATAAGGTCATCTTGCCTCCTCTTGTTGTTCGCGGTTTGTTTGTTTCTTTACTTACAAGCTCTCCTAAACAAATAATACACAGACATGTTCTGTGTTACACTTGCTTGAATTGCGGCAATTACAATACTCCAAACTCATAATGCATAATCCAGATCCCTCATATGAACTAAATGGAAAGACACCTTTCTGACAGAACGCGTCACAAACCACGTGCCACAGACGACAAGTCACTCACTCAGCTCATAGAGAACACAGTAATTAAGCGTAAATTACGTACCGTATGTAGGATTTTACAGCACTTTAAAAATAAAAGAGGACAATAAGCATGAGCTTGTCAAATGCCATGACGGGCCAAAACAAAGGGAGCATGGGCCCCAAATTGGGTGGCACTGCTATAATCCTACAGACAGTCGAGTTTCAAACAAAATACACACCTACGTTTATATAGGCGATATGAGTCAGGAGAAAATACAATAAAATATTTCATGACTGGAAATCTAGTCTCTGAATTTCCAGGATGAGGGGGACCCCCGATACACTCACACACACACACACACCTGAACAAAGTCAAAGGACTGCTGTCCATACAGTCTGTTGGCCAGGCTGAGGGAGTACGGAGCACCAGGCTTGTTCAGGTCACCCATCAAACTGCCGAAGCTCACATGGATGTCTTCCTTGGACTTGTGGAGGTGCAGCGACTGTGGACCATCAGAGGAGACAGAAGTTACAAACACCACAACGTTGCAGAAATGTATTGAACCGATTCAGACTTGTAGTCTTGGGTTAGGATGTCCTATAGGAGCAACTCTGAACTATAGCTCATGTGGTTCATCAGCACACCAGAGAACACCAGCCCTGCAAGTCTAACCCAAGACAGGAATATGAAGAGGGAATACATTTGTGCACAGAGCACAGTGGAGCCTAGATACTTAACACCACACTGTCGGTTTCAACACCAGAATTCAGGAGAGTGTGTTTGCATCAGACACACTTATGTATCAGACAACATGCTTCTTTATTAAATAGAATAATAATATTCTAGTCATCATTTTTTTTTCATGATATAGACTGGTCTGATTTGACTGTTTTGTTGGCGAGGTCAAATGTGAAAATAATGCCCCGTCCTGTGTGCAACCACCCACTCCTGTTGCTTCTGTTTTGAAGACAGATGCTCATCAAAAATGGATAGGAAGTAGTAAACGTGCAACAAGAACATAACAAGACTGTAGCACGTTACATTATAACCCTGGAAACACTAGATCGTGTTACATTAGAAACCTTGGAAAGTCCCACTCCGGAGCACAGAAAAGGAGAGATGCGTGTTAGTCCTCCCTTGCCTCCTCGTTTGACACTAATCAAGGAGGCGTGAAGACAAGCGAGGGAGCGAGAGAACATGCGAGATTCCACCCGGGACCACCTTTAACCCCTCGTCGTTGTCACGTTCTCGACTAAAAGCTCCTTTCAACCACCACGCGCCCCCAGGCGTCATCGGTGAAACGCCCTTTGACCTCCTGGTTGTTAGTTAGTTAGTCTTTACTGCAGTACTCAGTTACCACCTTCAACAGGTGTGGCGGGAGGCGCATGTCCGTCTGTTGCTGCATCTGCATCTGCTGCGCCGCTCCGCTCCCACACGGCCCTCCTCCTCTCTGTCCCGCCTCCCCTGCCTTTTTTTTATGAAACAGAGCACCTGGTGGCGGAAATGGCAGCGGGGGTGGGGGGGGGGGGTTAAGGGCAGAAAAAGGCTATAGACTGTGGTATGTGTAACCATGAATGCTTGGTTAAACCAGTTTGACAACTGCTCCTGTACTCGCAGACTGTGTCCAGTGTAAGGACTAGGTCTAGAGCAGGGGTCAGCAACCTTTACTATCAAAAGAGCCACTTTTCCCCGTCCCACAAAATAAAATGCTCAGGGAGCCGCACAACCTATTTACCCTTAAAATGAAGATAACAGTGTATAACGTTTTATATATCCCCAAGCATACCCCACATTTAGCATAAAACGCCTGACAATTGCAAATGCCCAGTATGCCAGATGGCTACTCCAGGCCTGCCTGCTTCTAAGTTCAGTGACCTGACTGCAGACAAAAAAGAAAAAAATTAAGAAAAAAATTTGAATATCTTTTTTTTTCAAGTACCACCAGCAGGGGGCCCAAGTACCACCCGTGGTACACGTACCACAGGTTGAGAACCACTGGGTTAGTATATTAGGACAAGTCCATGACAGTAAGGTTAGTTAGGGTTAGACTTTTTCATTTTCTTTTTCATTTCAGATAATGGTTGAAGAAGTGTCAACGGCAAAAGATTGGAGTTTATAGCAGAGTTTATAGCAAAAGGGAAGTTTTGTCTGGGCTCTGCTGAGAAGTCATGGGTCAAATAGAAAGTGCGGGGGTGAAGATGGGGGAGAAGATGGGGAAGTTGGTGAGTGGTGACTACTCCCATTCTCAGAATTTGAGGGTTCATTGGAACCTGATGATTCAGAGTTCAATGAGGCAGAGAATGCTCTGATTCAGACTGACATCATATCTATATTCTGTACATGCTGTTCCAACTCTTTGTTGAGGCTTTATTTCTCTCTCTCTCTGACACACACACACACGCCAGCCCCCTCTCAATCATGTACCAGCCCCATCTCAGTCATGTACCAGCCCCCCTCTCAGTCATGTACCTGCACGACTGGCGGGGGGGGGGTGCTTAGTAAGATATATATGATTGGGCCAGCCCAGTGTCAGTTTTTTTTTTTTTTTAATCATAACAGCCCACATATGCGTCGGCCCACCGGGCAAATGCCCAGTATGCCAGATGGCTACTCCAGGCCTGCCTGCTTCTAAGTTCAGTGACCTGACTGCAGACAAAAAAGAAAAAAATTAAGAAAAAAATTATAATATCTTTTTTTTTCAAGTACCACCAGCAGGGGGCCCAAGTACCACCCGTGGTACACGTACCACAGGTTGAGAACCACTGGTCTAAGCTGCCGTAGGTGATAACGTCACACTCGAATGTAAACAGGAAGAGATGGAGATGGAGACACACGGAGATGGAAATTGAATGATATACAGAAACGAATAACTAATAAATATGAAGTTATGTTTAAACTGCTGTTGTCAAGCGTTGTCAATATAACCCACCCCATTTCCTCACGAATGGAACTAGTCTTGTGGAGTCCGCTTTGACCGTTTACCAGGGTTAGCAGCTATCGCTAGTTAGCTTAGCATAATCCTAATGGATACCTTGGTTAGCAGCTACCGTTAGCTCATTGCTCGTGTCAATTAAATTACATGTTATTAAAGGTCCGCGCTGGTCTGTCTAATGAAATTACAACCGCAACATTATATCGCACTGTACAGCCCTGACTACACTAACGTTAGCCTATAGCTCCGCCGTCCCTTCTCGAGGAAAGCACTGCGAGTGTCTCTCGGCTGCGGGCGGCGCCATATAAACTAAATACTCGATGTTCGCGATATAGTACAGTACTACATCTCGGGTAGAACAATCCGCGATACATCGAGTATACTCGATATATCGCTCACCCCTACCCTACTATATGTGTTTTAAACACCTAGCCCTACTATATGTGTTTTAAACACCTAGCCCTACTATATGTGTGTAAACACCTAGCCCTACTATATGCAGGGATTAAAGCAAAAAAAAATCTCCTGACTGAACTTTTTTTCAGGCCAAGTCATATTCTTATTTTAACCTCCACTGTATTTCTTTTTAATAGCGTTGGCGTTTTAAGGGAGCCTACTTGTTTCGGTTTAGTCGATAATCCAATGTACAGTTACCCCCCCACCCCGCCTACCCAACCCTCCCCCCAACCACCTCCAATGTACAGCCCCCCCCCCCTCCACCCAACCTACCCAACCTCCTCCAATGTACAGTTTCTTCATCAAATGTATATACTCTCTTTTTTAGACTATTGTATTTCACAAACAATACTGTATTTGTAAATCTGGTATGTCATAATCATAAATGTATAGATGTAGCAGTATTATCTATCTGTATGTCATGTATGTCATATATGTTATGATGAATTGAAAATGGGGGACCCTGATGTAAACAAGAGGAAAGTCTTTCTCTGGTCTGCACCCCCTTAACAATTGTATTGAGCTGTACTGTATTGTACCCATTCTGCAATCTGTTATAACAATCAATCAATATTTAACAGATTGCAGATATATAGGTTATATAGGATATATAGGTTTAGGATTGCAGGTATATAGTAATGATTGCAGATATATAGGTTATATAGGATATATAGGTTAATATAAGATTGCAGGTATATAGTAATGTTACATTTGTGACATATACGATATGCAAATATAGAGTACTGTTACCCATAGATCCTAACAGAGATTATATACATTATGATGGGGAGGAGACTGTACATTAGGGTGGGTGGGAGAAAAAAGATACATACATGGAGAGAATATACAGTGGGGAGGAGACCGTCTATAGATACACCTGTGTGATGTTGATATTTGTACTGTGAAGTAACACGACAATGACAAATGTGTTGTTTCTGTTTTTCTTTTTGACATAGTTGCGGAACACGGAACAAGTTAACAACTCACCACCGTCTACAGTCCCTGCATCATACTGTAGCCTAGCCAGTCTCTTGAAATACTGCTATCTTCAAACTTCCATTCCTCTCGACACTTTCTTTTGTTGGGTGGTGCCGCTCATCCTTTTCGTCTGAGAACACTGTGTGTTTTCTTTTTAGTGGCCAGCTTACTCCTTCCATTAACGTTATTATGCTGACGTTAGCTAATAACTATGTGTTGGGGATAATGGTTCCGCACGGACCATATTGTTTGTTACATTGCTATCGGCAAACTCGCTCAGAGTGTCAACAGAGTGTTGACGTTAAGTTGAATGAATGAATGAATGAAAACTTTATTTAACAGATTGCAGAATGGGTACAATACAGTACGGCTCAATACATACAATTGTTAAGGGGATGCAGACCTGAGAAAGACGTTTGTCTTGTTTCCATCAGGGTCCCCCATTTTCAATTCATATAGACATATATGACATACATGACATACAGATAGTCAGTACTGCTACATCTATATATTTATGACATACCAGATTTGCAAATACAGTACTGTTTGTGATACAGAAGGAGTCAAGAAAAGGGAGTATATACATTTGACGTAGAAACTGTACATTGGAGGTTGGGTGGGGGGGGTTGGGTACATTGGGATATTGACAACCATACTGGGTAATTTACATTGGAGGTGGTTGGGGGGGGGGGGGGGGCGGGGGGCACACTGTATAAACAAGTAACACTGTACATTGAGGGGGGGGGGGGAGGAGACACTGTACAAACAAACACAATTGTACATTGAACTATTGACAAAACCATACTAGGTAAATGACTGTACATTGGAGGGGGTTGGAATGATTGGGTTAGGATATTTACAGGGGCCAGTGTTGAATTGCAGTCTCCCGTAGGTGTCCCTTGAGAGAGGTTTTGAAAGTGGGTAGTGATCCACATTCCTTTACAGCTTTGGGTAGGGCGTTCCACATTGATGTGGCATAATTGCGAAACGTGTTTAGTCCCTTATTTGAGCCGAATCTGGGTTTGACATGATTTGTGGAGCTCCCTCTGGTGTTGTGATCGTGGTATTCACTGACCTTTGGGAAGTATTTTGACATGTACATGGGTACCTTGGTCGTGTAGTGTATCTTGTAGACCAGGCCCATTGCAAGTTGTTGTACTCTGTCGTCTACTCTAAGCCATCCTAGGTTGTCGAAGTGGGCAGGGGTGAGGTGGGTTCTAGGAGTAAGGTCAAGCAGTAGTCTGACCAGTTTGTTTTGAGATGTTTGTAATTTTGTTTTTAGCGCCTTTGAGGTGCTTTGGTACCATGAGGTGCAAGCATAGTCGTAGTACCCCTGAATGAGTGCTCCTGCCAGAGTCTTCAGGGTGTTCTTGTTTACCAGAGAGGAGATCCGGTACAAGAATCGAGTTCGTTGGTTGACTTTTTTTATTACATTGGATGCCATTTTGTCACAGGAGAGATTAGCCTCTAGGATGGACCCCAGGTAGGTAATTTCATCTTTCCTTGTGACAATATTGTCACCCACTGTAACTGAGAAGCCGTCGGTCTTGCTGAGTTTGTTATTTGAACCGAAGAGAATGGACTCTGTTTTGCCCATGTGTAATGATAGTTTGTTATCAGCGAGCCATATGCAGATTCTGCCTAGTTCCGAGCTGAGGGTTTTTTCAACCTGTAACTTGTTCTTGTCAGAGACCAGCAGGGCTGAGTCGTCCGCAAACAGGAACAAGTTGCAGTCACAAGCTGACGACATGTCATTTGCATAAATTAGGAACAGTAGCGGTCCTAGTATGCTTCCTTGTGGAACACCACAGCTCACTGTGAGGGGGGGGGATAGGGTACCGTTTACCTCCACCATCTGTTCCCTCCCCTCAAGGTAGGATTGCATCCAGCTCACTGATAGACTATCAAAACCAATTGCTTTTAGCTTGTCAATCAGAATGGAGTGATTGACCGTGTCAAAGGCCTTTTGTAGGTCCAGCATGACCATGCCGCAGTATTTGCCTGCGTCCACCTCTTGTTTGATGTGGTCATTCAAATAGAGAAGGCATGTGTCAGTGGAGTGGGATGTTCTGAAGCCAGATTGGAATTCGTAGATTAGATTTTTTTCCGCTAGGTACTTTTCGACCTGTTCGTAGACTATTTTTTCCATGACTTTCGAGATGGAGGTGAGAATAGAAACAGCTGCTAGCTGTTAGCTGCTAGCTGGCTACCTAAATCCACAACAGCCAGGCAGCCAACCGTACAAAATACAGTCTCAGCCAATCACATCGATTTGTACAGTTAGTTAGCTCCACTCCATTGCAAAGTAAAAGTTAGCCAGCCAGGACAGCCCGTATTAGCAAGCTACAGTTACAGTAACGTTAGCCACCCGAAGATCGGTAGCTAGCTAACGTTAGCCACAGCTTCAAAAACGAATTTCAATTATGTTATGAGCTATCAGCTAGCCAGCTAGATAACGTTAGAAAACGCCTTGTGTAGTAAACTAAAGTGAATAGTTTACTGGGCCATTGTTTAATGCTTCAGTGGTGTTAAAAGAGGACCTGCACGCTTGCTATCTTCGGTGCAAATGATACGGGTCTGTGACAAGACAGGTCTGTGAGGGGGAGGGCACTGTGAGCAGCGTGTGTGCATCAAGCTCACGTTTGATTGGTTAGAATGGTCAAAATGCCCTACGCATCTACAAATCATATTATACCAGGTAGCCAATTCCGTCAGACTCCAAATCAAATTGACGGAAAAAAAATTAAAAAAGACTGAAATCCGTCTGGAGACGGAACGCTTTAATGCATGTATATGTGTGTAAACACCTAGCCCTACTATATGTGTGTAAACAC
This sequence comes from Notolepis coatsorum, assembly GCF_963971535.1. Lineage (NCBI taxonomy): Eukaryota > Metazoa > Chordata > Actinopteri > Aulopiformes > Paralepididae > Notolepis > Notolepis coatsorum. The sequence goes on along the minus strand of NC_140176.1, from coordinate 19,234,641 downwards.
CTAGCCCTACTATATGTGTGTAAACACCTAGCCCTACTATATGCGTGTAAACACCTAGCCCTACTATATGTGTGTAAACACCTAGCCCTACTATATGTGTGTAAACACCTAGCCCTACTATATGTGTGTAAACACCTAGCCCTACTATATGTGTGTAAACACCTAGCCATACTATATGTGTTAAACACCTAGCCCTACTATATGTGTGTAAACAGTACACCTAGCCCTACTATATGTGTGTAAACACCTAGCCCTACTATATGTGTGTAAACACCTAGCCCTACTATATGCGTTTTAAACCCCTAGCCTAGCATGTGTTATGGCCTTGTAGTATAGTCACCTCTTCCATCTGTGTAGCTGTGTTGCCCCTGGCTCCCAGCAGCACCATGGCCAGGGCTGAGGAGATGCTAAGTGGAGAATAGAAGACATTGCCCGTCTTGTCCTTTGCATTCAGCTCTTTGAACAAAGCCAGAGAGAAGCAGGCGTTGGCCTCCGACAGTGGGCTTGATGACGCCATTGTGTCTGAAAAATGTAAAAAAGACGTCAGTTGAAATTGCATCTACTTTGTCCCATGATGTCATAGTGCTTCTATCCAAACTGCTTTACAACTTGCCTCATATTCACCTATTCACTCACACATTCACACACCGACGGCGGAGGCAACCATGCAAGATGCAGGTGCCAACCTGCACATTGGGAGCAGAGGGGTTCAGTGTCTTGCTCAAGGACACATACTCTCCTCTACCTCCTGAGCCACTGCCGCCCCATGTATGTAGGGCTGAGTATCGGAATTCTATATTTTATTGGTATGCTTCAATACTATAGAGTATCGGAAAACACTGTGCCATTCAATACCAAATTTGGACACATAAGTAGTTAATATCATCAGTGTCAGACTGTCAGCGCACCTTTTGTTCCAAAATATGTTCCATTTCTTCTGTTCAACCACAATCCAAAATCATCCAAAAAATAACAAAGCCTTCGACTGGCTCACACAGCGCATAACTTGTGTATTGAAAAAGAAAATTGCAAAGGACCGATGGGCTAATATCTAGCTAACATTTTGATGTTTCTCGATCTGCAGTTTCTGCACTGTCCATATTTCTTTTTTATATTCTATTTATTTTTGGGCTTTCTGTATTTTAAACCCATCCCAATTTAGTCGTTATGCCAATTCCCTTCCTGGTTGTTGCACGCACACTGTCGGCCTGGGGAGGGTGTAGAACTACCACATGCCTCCTCCGATGTGGAGTCGCCAACCGCTTCTTTTCACCCGACAGCGAGGAGTTTCACTGGGGGAACGTAACGCGCGCGGAGGTTTGCGCTATTTCCCCCCCGATCCCCTCCCTGCTGAACAGGCACCCCAACCGACCAGTAGGAGTCGCAGTTTACAACGACCAGGACACCTAAACATACCCCACCGGCTTCCCACCCGCTAACATTATATTTGCTGGTCTCTGACAAGAACAAGTTACAGGTTGAAAAAGCCCTCAGCTCGGAACTAGGCAAAATCTGCATATGGCTCGCCGACAACAAACTATCATTACACATGGGCAAAACAGAGTCCATTCTCTTCGGTTCAAATAACAAACTCAGCAAGACCGACGGCTTCTCGGTTACAGTGGGTGACAATATTATCACAAGGAAAGATGAAATTACCTACCTGGGTTCCATCCTAGAGGCTAATCTTTCCTGTGACAAAATGGCATCCAATGTAATAAAAAAAGTCAACCAACGAACGCGATTCTTGTACCGGATCTCCTCTCTGGTAAACAAGAATACCCTGAAGACTCTAGCAGGAGCACTCATTCAAGGGTACTACGACTATGCTTGCACCTCATGGTACCAAAGCACCTCAAAGGCACTAAAAAACAAATTACAAACATCTCAAAACAAGCTAGTCAGACTACTACTTGACCTGACTCCTAGAACCCACCTCACTCCTGCCCACTTTGACAACCTAGGATGGCTTAGAGTAGACGACAGAGTACAGCAACTTGCAATGGGCCTGGTCTACAAGATACACTACGCGACCAAGGTACCCATGTACATGTCAAAATACTTCCCAAAGGTCAGTGAATACCACGATCACAACACCAGAGGGAGCTCCACAAATCATGTAAAACCCAGATTCGGCTCAAACAAGGGACTAAACACGTTTCGCAATTATGCCACATCAATGTGGAACGCCCTGCCTAAAGCTGTAAAGGAATGTGAATCACTACCCACCTTCAAAAACACTCTAAAAAAACACCTACGTGAGACTGCAATTCGAAACTGGCCCCTACAAATGTCCTAACCTAGTTGTACAGTAAATGACCAAGTAAGGCTTTGTCAATATTCCAATGTACAGTGTAAAATGTGTGTGTGTCCCCTACCCTACTATATGTGTTTTAAACACCTAGCCCTACTATATGTGTTTTAAACACCTAGCCCTACTATATGTGTGTAAACACCTAGCCCTACTATATGCAGGGATTAAAGCAAAAAAAAATCTCCTGACTGAACTTTTTTTCAGGCCAAGTCATATTCTTATTTTAACCTCCACTGTATTTCTTTTTAATAGCGTTGGCGTTTTAAGGGAGCCTACTTGTTTCGGTTTAGTCGATAATCCAATGTACAGTTACCCCCCCACCCCGCCTACCCAACCCTCCCCCCAACCACCTCCAATGTACAGCCCCCCCCCCCTCCACCCAACCTACCCAACCTCCTCCAATGTACAGTTTCTTCATCAAATGTATATACTCTCTTTTTTAGACTATTGTATTTCACAAACAATACTGTATTTGTAAATCTGGTATGTCATAATCATAAATGTATAGATGTAGCAGTATTATCTATCTGTATGTCATGTATGTCATATATGTTATGATGAATTGAAAATGGGGGACCCTGATGTAAACAAGAGGAAAGTCTTTCTCTGGTCTGCACCCCCTTAACAATTGTATTGAGCTGTACTGTATTGTACCCATTCTGCAATCTGTTATAACAATCAATCAATATTTAACAGATTGCAGATATATAGGTTATATAGGATATATAGGTTTAGGATTGCAGGTATATAGTAATGATTGCAGATATATAGGTTATATAGGATATATAGGTTAATATAAGATTGCAGGTATATAGTAATGTTACATTTGTGACATATACGATATGCAAATATAGAGTACTGTTACCCATAGATCCTAACAGAGATTATATACATTATGATGGGGAGGAGACTGTACATTAGGGTGGGTGGGAGAAAAAAGATACATACATGGAGAGAATATACAGTGGGGAGGAGACCGTCTATAGATACACCTGTGTGATGTTGATATTTGTACTGTGAAGTAACACGACAATGACAAATGTGTTGTTTCTGTTTTTCTTTTTGACATAGTTGCGGAACACGGAACAAGTTAACAACTCACCACCGTCTACAGTCCCTGCATCATACTGTAGCCTAGCCAGTCTCTTGAAATACTGCTATCTTCAAACTTCCATTCCTCTCGACACTTTCTTTTGTTGGGTGGTGCCGCTCATCCTTTTCGTCTGAGAATACTGTGTGTTTTCTTTTTAGTGGCCAGCTTACTCCTTCCATTAACGTTATTATGCTGACGTTAGCTAATAACTATGTGTTGGGGATAATGGTTCCGCACGGACCATATTGTTTGTTACATTGCTATCGGCAAACTCGCTCAGAGTGTCAACAGAGTGTTGACGTTAAGTTGATGTTAGCTGCTAGCTGGCTACCTAAATCCACAACAGCCAGGCAGCCAACCGTACAAAATACAGTCTCAGCCAATCACATCGATTTGTACAGTTAGTTAGCTCCACTCCATTGCAAAGTAAAAGTTAGCCAGCCAGGACAGCCCGTATTAGCAAGCTACAGTTACAGTAACGTTAGCCACCCGAAGATCGGTAGCTAGCTAACGTTAGCCACAGCTTCAAAAACGAATTTCAATTATGTTATGAGCTATCAGCTAGCCAGCTAGATAACGTTAGAAAACGCCTTGTGTAGTAAACTAAAGTGAATAGTTTACTGGGCCATTGTTTAATGCTTCAGTGGTGTTAAAAGAGGACCTGCACGCTTGCTATCTTCGGTGCAAATGATACGGGTCTGTGACAAGACAGGTCTGTGAGGGGGAGGGCACTGTGAGCAGCGTGTGTGCATCAAGCTCACGTTTGATTGGTTAGAATGGTCAAAATGCCCTACGCATCTACAAATCATATTATACCAGGTAGCCAATTCCGTCAGACTCCAAATCAAATTGACGGAAAAAAAATTAAAAAAGACTGAAATCCGTCTGGAGACGGAACGCTTTAATGCATGTATGTGTGTAAACACCTAGCCCTACTATATGTGTGTAAACACCTAGCCCTACTATATGTGTGTAAACACCTAGCCCTACTATATGCGTGTAAACACCTAGCCCTACTATATGTGTGTAAACACCTAGCCCTACTATATGTGTGTAAACACCTAGCCCTACTATATGTGTGTAAACACCTAGCCATACTATATGTGTTAAACACCTAGCCCTACTATATGTGTGTAAACAGTACACCTAGCCCTACTATATGTGTGTAAACACCTAGCCCTACTATATGTGTGTAAACACCTAGCCCTACTATATGCGTTTTAAACCCCTAGCCTAGCATGTGTTATGGCCTTGTAGTATAGTCACCTCTTCCATCTGTGTAGCTGTGTTGCCCCTGGCTCCCAGCAGCACCATGGCCAGGGCTGAGGAGATGCTAAGTGGAGAATAGAAGACATTGCCCGTCTTGTCCTTTGCATTCAGCTCTTTGAACAAAGCCAGAGAGAAGCAGGCGTTGGCCTCCGACAGTGGGCTTGATGACGCCATTGTGTCTGAAAAATGTAAAAAAGACGTCAGTTGAAATTGCATCTACTTTGTCCCATGATGTCATAGTGCTTCTATCCAAACTGCTTTACAACTTGCCTCATATTCACCTATTCACTCACACATTCACACACCGACGGCGGAGGCAACCATGCAAGATGCAGGTGCCAACCTGCACATTGGGAGCAGAGGGGTTCAGTGTCTTGCTCAAGGACACATACTCTCCTCTACCTCCTGAGCCACTGCCGCCCCATGTATGTAGGGCTGAGTATCGGAATTCTATATTTTATTGGTATGCTTCAATACTATAGAGTATCGGAAAACACTGTGCCATTCAATACCAAATTTGGACACATAAGTAGTTAATATCATCAGTGTCAGACTGTCAGCGCACCTTTTGTTCCAAAATATGTTCCATTTCTTCTGTTCAACCACAATCCAAAATCATCCAAAAAATAACAAAGCCTTCGACTGGCTCACACAGCGCATAACTTGTGTATTGAAAAAGAAAATTGCAAAGGACCGATGGGCTAATATCTAGCTAACATTTTGATGTTTCTCGATCTGCAGTTTCTGCACTGTCCATATTTCTTTTTTATATTCTATTTATTTTTGGGCTTTCTGTATTTTAAACCCATCCCAATTTAGTCGTTATGCCAATTCCCTTCCTGGTTGTTGCACGCACACTGTCGGCCTGGGGAGGGTGTAGAACTACCACATGCCTCCTCCGATGTGGAGTCGCCAACCGCTTCTTTTCACCCGACAGCGAGGAGTTTCACTGGGGGAACGTAACGCGCGCGGAGGTTTGCGCTATTTCCCCCCCGATCCCCTCCCTGCTGAACAGGCACCCCAACCGACCAGTAGGAGTCGCAGTTTACAACGACCAGGACACCTAAACATACCCCACCGGCTTCCCACCCGCTAACATTATATTTGCTGGTCTCTGACAAGAACAAGTTACAGGTTGAAAAAGCCCTCAGCTCGGAACTAGGCAAAATCTGCATATGGCTCGCCGACAACAAACTATCATTACACATGGGCAAAACAGAGTCCATTCTCTTCGGTTCAAATAACAAACTCAGCAAGACCGACGGCTTCTCGGTTACAGTGGGTGACAATATTATCACAAGGAAAGATGAAATTACCTACCTGGGTTCCATCCTAGAGGCTAATCTTTCCTGTGACAAAATGGCATCCAATGTAATAAAAAAAGTCAACCAACGAACGCGATTCTTGTACCGGATCTCCTCTCTGGTAAACAAGAATACCCTGAAGACTCTAGCAGGAGCACTCATTCAAGGGTACTACGACTATGCTTGCACCTCATGGTACCAAAGCACCTCAAAGGCACTAAAAAACAAATTACAAACATCTCAAAACAAGCTAGTCAGACTACTACTTGACCTGACTCCTAGAACCCACCTCACCCCTGCCCACTTTGACAACCTAGGATGGCTTAGAGTAGACGACAGAGTACAGCAACTTGCAATGGGCCTGGTCTACAAGATACACTACGCGACCAAGGTACCCATGTACATGTCAAAATACTTCCCAAAGGTCAGTGAATACCACGATCACAACACCAGAGGGAGCTCCACAAATCATGTAAAACCCAGATTCGGCTCAAACAAGGGACTAAACACGTTTCGCAATTATGCCACATCAATGTGGAACGCCCTGCCTAAAGCTGTAAAGGAATGTGAATCACTACCCACCTTCAAAAACACTCTAAAAAAACACCTACGTGAGACTGCAATTCGAAACTGGCCCCTACAAATGTCCTAACCTAGTTGTACAGTAAATGACCAAGTAAGGCTTTGTCAATATTCCAATGTACAGTGTAAAATGTGTGTGTGTCCCCTACCCAACCCCCCCCCCCCCCCCACCTCCAATGTACAGCCCTCACCCAACCCACCCAACCCCACCCCACCAACCTCCTCCAATGTACAGTTTCTACGCCAAATGTATATACACTCCTTTTCTGGACACTTTTGTATCACAAACAGTACTGTATTTGCAAATCTGATATGTCATAAATGTATAGATGTAGCAGTACTGTCTATCTGTATGTCATGTATGTCATATATGTTATGATGAATTGAAAATGGGGGACCCTGGTGGAAACAAGACGAAAGTCTTTCTCTGGTCTGCATCCCCTTAACAATTGTATGTATTGAGATGTACTGTACTGTACCCATTCTGCAATCTGTTAATAAACTTTTCAATCAATCAATCAATCAACACTGCCAATTGTGTTATAGGGACGACTGACCAAGCCGGAGGTACTGCTGACAGCTGGATTCGATCCTATAGTCTCTGCGGTGGTAGGCGAGTGCTTCGTTAGCTTTTTTCCCCCAATGTATTAGGTTAGAGTAAGTTAGTTTAACTGTATTTGAAAGTAAAAGACAAAATAATTAGTTGCCAATGATGAAAAAATTACTTTAAAATACTCATTCCCAATCCCATTGTTATGCCACATCTATGTGGAACGCCCTACCCACGGTGGTAAAAAAGGTGAATCCCTACCCACCTTCAAAACCACTCTCAAAGAGCACCTACGGGAGGCTGCAATTCGAAACTGGCCCCCGTAAATGTCCAAACACCCGCCCACCCCCTCCTAATGTACATTGCCCTCCCCCTCGTATGTATATATTTACTGTTAGGATCTCTGTTTAACAGTACTGTATATTTGCAAATCGTGTATGCCACAAATGTAACAGTACTGTATATCTGTATGTCATGTATGTCAGACTCATAAATGTCATGATTAGATTAGATGATTAGATTCGATTTGTATATCTGTATGTATGTTGTGTATGTCAGAAATGTAATTATGAATTGAAAATGGGGGACCCTGTTGTAAACAAGACGAAAGTCTTTCTCTGCTCTGCAACTCTTCCAGGTCCTGGGATATTTTCAATGTTTCGGCTAATTTCGATTTAAATTGTATAATTCCCATTGCGTGTGCTGTACTGTACTGTACCCATTCTGCAATCTGTTAATTAAAGTGTTCAATCAATCAAGCAAACAGCTTGGAAAGGAAGGTAGGCAGCATATCTTGTCACTGACACACAGCAGATAGGCATGTATATTGCAATTCTAACTTAACAAATATGCCGTGTTGTCTATAGCTATGATAGTATCTAAAGCGAATTGCTTTTGGCAACTTCAAACTATTTGTTTCACTTGTTTATTTTCGAGATGATAAGAGAACATAATAATAGGGCAACAACGTGTTGCCAATTACAGCCTACATTATATCAGCCTACGTTCAATGAGCGAAAGAGAGAGACACGTTCGTTCATAATAGTAATTGGCTACTTACTGTACGAAAGATATTGATTGTCCTCCTTGCCGTTCAATGTTCAATACTGTGTCATCTCTAGCGCTGTATTTACGCCCAGTGTTTGCACGAGGACACGCCCAGCCCTAAAGCCCGCTTCCGCATTCTATCCAAGGACTTCTTAGGAAGGGTCTCGACGTCACTGTGTAGCCGAGCGCGTGGACGCACATTGGTGAGAAGTGTGGAAACTTTCCTTTCGGCCGACATCGAGTTGAATGGGATCTCCTCGTTTATGACCTGACATTTAAATGAGTAAAAACACTTACTTCCACCGTGGTCTTCGACGTTACACGACAGCACACGACACAGGGACAATAATAATACGGACAAAATATAACTCTTGTTCATTGGTTAATTCCGTATCTAATAAAACAAGAGCATATCCTGAATAGAGCAGCCGATTGCAGTCAGGCAGCAATACCAAAAGCGCCATAAACGCCTATGGATGACTAACCTGCCGTAAAGCCGTCTTCAAATCCTACAATAGGTTTTGTGATCTGCACGGCCTCAGCCAGCTAATCACACAACCCACACGCAGTGGTGCGTTATTGAAATCATCTGGGGTGACACGCACCACGCGCGCGTGCGCGCGCTCCCGCGAATGCGCATTTAATGTCCCCTCGCTTGGGCACAGACTAAAGACAGTGCCTAATTGCCTCTACGAATGGAATGTAACACGTCTTCACAACAAGGTTAGGTGTGAATGTGTCTGAGAACGTATTTAACACACCTGACGACCGGAGCTATTGATATGCAAATAGCGAGTGAGGTCCCACACCGTGCTACCCCGTCCCATGAACAACGCATGCCTGCCCACACGTGTGTGTCAACTCAGACTACCATTGACCTCATCCTGACCTCTGACAAGTCCAAGATCGCCAATAAAGGGGTTATAGCATGCGGGTTAAGTGATCATTATATGATATTCTGTACGCGCAAAAAGCTAAAACAAAAGGCTGGCTGTCACAAAACAGTCACATCTAGAGACCTCAAAACCTACTCTAGCGAGGCCTTTAACCTTGAACTGGAGGGTCTGGACTGGTCAGATGAGCTCAATGGTTGAAGAAACATGGCTTGGCTTCAAAACCAAATTTTCAACGATACTAAACAACATGGCCCCCCTAAGAACCACCAGGGTAAAAGATCGCGCGGAGCCGTGGATGCACGCTGAAATACTGACCGCTATGAAAACCAGAGACAAAAAATGCTCTGAGTTTCGTAAAAGTCAGTCAAAGCTTACCATAAGCACGAGCAGTGAACTCCAAGCCCACGTGACTGAACTCAAACTGGAAAGAAACAGACTAAGAAATTATGTAAACTCCATGATCAAAACAGCAAAAAAAAAAATTCATCAATGACAAAACCGAGGAAAACAAAAACAAACCACGTGAACTTTGGAAATTACTCAATAACCAACTAGGCTGCAGTAAAAAACTTAAAACCAGATTCTCAAACATAAACATAAAGACGGACAACACGCTCATCACAGAAAAGCTGGATGTAGCCAATTACTTAAATAGTTTCTTCACAAACATAGCCACAACACTGGTAAACAAACTACCCTCCCACTCAGGGCATTATGGGGTAGAACACATAGTAGCATACTACAAGAACCTAGGGGTCCACAAAGATGACTTCAAACTGAAAATGGTAACAACAGATGAGGTACTCAAAAAACTGAGCGCCCTCCAACCTAACAAGGCCACTGGCCATGACAACATCCCCTCCAAATTCCTCAGAGACTCAGCAGCCGCCATCACCCCAGTCATCACACACATAATAAACCTCTCCATAAAACAGGGACACGTCCCCAAGGACTTCAAAATTGCGAGAGTGACCCCTCTGCACAAAAAAGGCAGTAAATTAGACCCAGGCAACTACCGCCCTGTTTCTATCCTTACCTCCATCTCGAAAGTCATGGAAAAAATTGTATACGAACAGGTCGAAAAATACCTTGCGGAAAAAAATCTAATCTACGAATTCCAATCTGGCTTCAGAACATCCCACTCCACTGACACATGCCTTCTCTATTTAAACGACCACATCAAACAAGAGGTGGACGCGGGCAAATACTGCGGCATGGTCATGCTGGACCTACAAAAGGCCTTCGACACTGTCAATCACACCATTCTGATTGACAAGCTAAAAGCAATTGGTTTTGATAGTCTATCAGTGAGCTGGATGCAATCCTACCTGGAGGGGAGAGAGCAGATGGTGGAGGTAAACGGTACCCTATCCCCCCCCTCACAGTAAGCTGTGGTGTTCCACAAGGAAGCATACTAGGTCCGCTACTGTTCCTAATTTATGCAAATGACATGTCGTCAGCTTGTGACTGCAACTTGTTCCTGTTTGCGGACGACTCAGCCCTGCTGGTCTCTGACAAGAACAAGTTACAGGTTGAAAAAACCCTCAGCTCAGAACTAGGCAAAATCTGCATATGGCTCGCTGATAACAAACTATCATTACACATGGGCAAAACAGAGTCCATTCTCTTCGGTTCAAATAACAAACTCAGCAAGACCGACGGCTTCTCAGTTACAGTGGGTGACAATATTGTCACAAGGAAAGAAGATATTACCTACCTGGGTTCCATCCTAGAGTGACAAAATGGCATCCAATGTAATAAAAAAAGTCAACCAACAAACTCGATTCTTGTACCGGATCTCCTGACTGGTAAACAAGAATACCCTGAAGACTCTAGCAGGAGCACTCATTCAAGGGTACTACGACTATGCTTGCACCTCATGGTACCAAAGCACCTCAAAGGCGCTAAAAACAAAATTACAAACATCTCAAAACAAACTGGTCAGACTACTGCTTGACCTTACTCCTAGAACCCACCTCACCCCTGCCCACTTTGACAACCTAGGATGGCTTAGAGTAGACGACAGAGTACAGCAACTTGCAATGGGCCTGGTCTACAAGATACACTACACGACCAAGGTACCCATGTACATGTCAAAATACTTCCCAAAGGTCAGTGAATACCACGATCACAACACCAGAGGGAGCTCCACAAATCATGTTAAACCCAGATTCGGCTCAAACAAGGGACTAAACACGTTTCGCAATTATGCCACATCAATGTGGAACGCCCTACCCAAAGCTGTAAAGGAATGTGAATCACTACCCACTTTCAAAAACACTCTCAAAAAACACCTAAGGGAGACTGCAACTCGAAACTGGCCCCTGTAAATGTCCGAACACTACCCCCTCCAATGTACAGTAAATTACCAAGTATGGTCTTGTCAATAATCCAATGTACAGTTTTGTTTGTACAGTTGTACAGTGTAACCCAACCCACCCCTCCTACCCAACCCCCCCCCCCACTCCTACCCAACCCCCCCCCCCCCCCCCCCAACCACCTCCAATGTACAGTCCCCCACCACCACCTACCCAATCCAATGTACAGTTTCTACGTCAAATGTATATACTTTTTCTTTCTGGACTCTTTTTGTATCACAAACAGTACTGTAATTGCAAATCTGGTATGTCATAAATGTATAGATGTAGCAGTACTGTCTATCTGTATGTCATGTATGTCATATATGTTACGATGAATTGAAAATGGGGGACCCTGATGTAAACAAGACGAAAGTCTTTCTCTGGTCTGCATCCCCTTAACAATTGTATGTATTGAGCTGTACTGTACTGTACCCATTCTGCAATCTGTTAATAAAGTGTTCAATCAATCAATCAATCAAGCAAATGAGGAAGAAAAATTATCTGAATGTAATAATAATAATGATAATAACTTTATAATTATTTGTATAGCACTTTTCATACAGAAGTTGCAGTTCAAAGTTTCACAACAGTAAAAAAAAATACAGGCATAAGCGAGCATAAAAACGACAGAGGTAGCAAGGTAAGGTAAATCACAGTGTTTCACATTAGGATCTAAGTTCTAACAACCCAATAGGCCTTTCTGTTTACAGTTGCATTCAGTAATAGTAATACAAATAATAAAAATAGAATAGACAGAGTAAAAACAAAGTGCGGTTGGATTCAGTTTAAAAATAGGCTAAACTTGTTTTATAAATTAGTAGGTAGGAGGTTTTGTTCTCCAACCATCGATACAAGGTATTAGGTTTTGCTTTAGGTGTTTATTTTTTCCATTTATATTTTATATTCTCAAATTTTAGTAATTCCTAAACGAACCGCGGGAGGCAGCAATACGCCGGAAATCTATTAGCAGCAGAAGAAGAGGAATGACGCTACTTCCTGTTTTCTTCCTGGGTCTTCGTTTTGACCATAGATATCTGCTACTTTTTTAATGAATTAAATCTGGTCGAGGGAAAAGAAAGTGCGATGAAATATGCCAAAATAATAAACGACAACGCCGGAAAAAAGTAGTGTTCACAATTTGGCTTGGATATGTTTTTTTTACTGGACACAAGTAATACGATGAACATAAGAAAAAGCTCCGTTGTTGTCAACAACATAATCTGTAAGCATTACAGCTAACGTTAGCCTAGCTGTGCTGTTAATAATAATGATGGAGAGGGTGATTTCCACACTTATGGAAAAACGTGCGCTTTTCACTGCTTCGTTTGCCATACGACTTGCTCTGGTTGTTTATGGCGACTACCAGGACAAGACCATGGCGGTCAAGTACACTGACGTTGACTATCACGTGTTCACAGACGCGGCGAGGTTCATCACTCAGGTCAGTTCAGAGGTTAATTTTAAGAACATGAAAACAGCGACCTCTTCTGGGCAGAACATCCCCTCTTGGCATTGCCCATGTTTTCATTTTGTTTAGTTTGGGTCTGATGTGTGGGTTGGAGCCAGGGGATATATATTCAGTAGTTTTAGCTGACGCTTTTATCCAAAGCGACTTAAAGGTTCTGTACAACAGGAAGGGTACAACTCTTTCAGCTAAGTAACAATGTTCGTCAAACAGTGTTGAACTTGGGTGCTACAGGTATATAGTAACTTTGTAGAGTCAATAGCAACCCCACCCCTCTCAACTCCAAGTCTCCAACCCACACATCAAACCAAAACCAAAAAATAAAGTGCACAACCAATGAGGCTCTTTTGCCTAGAGGTCAATGTTTGATAGCTTTACATATTCTAACTTTAAATGCAAATTAGCCCCAGGGTTCCCTTCTCTTTTTGGAAGGTGACCTTACTTTGAAAATACTATAATAACGAGAAGCTCTAGAGTTGAAGAGGCTCTAATAACGAGAAGCTCTAGAGTTGAAGATGCTCTAATAACGTGAAGCTCTAGAGTTGAAGAGGCTCTAAAAACGAGAAGCTCTAGAGTTGAAGAGGCTCTAATAACGAGAAGCTCTAGAGTTGAAGAGGCTCTAATAACGTGAAGCTCTAGAGTTGAAGAGGCTATAATAACGAGAAGCTCTAGAGTTGAAGAGGCTATAATAACGAGAAGCTCTAGAGTTGAAGAGGCTCTAATAACATGAAGCTCTAGAGTTGAAGAGGCTCTAATAACAAGAAGCTCTAGAGTTGAAGAGGCTATAATAACGAGAAGCTCTAGAGTTGAAGAGGCTATAATAACGAGAAGCTCTAGAGTTGAAGAGGCTATAATAACGAGAAGCTCTAGAGTTGAAGAGGCTATAATAACGAGAAGCTCTAGAGTTGAAGAGGCTATAATAACAAGAAGCTCTAGAGTTGAAGAGGTTATAATAACGAGAAGCTCTAGAGTTGAAGAGGCTCTAATAACGTGAAGCTCTAGAGTTGAAGAGGCTCTAATCACATGAAGCTCTAGAGTTGAAGAGGCTCTAATCACATGAAGCTCTAGAGTTGAAGAGGCTCTAATAACGAGAAGCTCTAGAGTTGAAGAGGTTATTATAATAACGTGAAGCTCTAGAGTTGAAGAGGTTATAATAACGAGAAGCTCTAGAGTTGAAGAGGCTCTAATAACGTGAAGCTCTAGAGTTGAAGAGGCTCTAATAACGAGAAGCTCTAGAGTTGAAGAGGTTATAATAACGAGAAGCTCTAGAGTTGAAGAGGCTCTAATAACGTGAAGCTCTAGAGTTGAAGAGGCTCTAATAACGAGAAGCTCTAGAGTTGAAGAGGTTATAATAACGAGAAGCTCTAGAGTTGAAGAGGCTCTAATAACGTGAAGCTCTAGAGTTGAAGAGGCTCTAATAACGAGAAGCTCTAGAGTTGAAGAGGCTCTAATAACGAGAAGCTCTAGAGTTGAAGAGGTTATTATAATAACGTGAAGCTCTAGAGTTGAAGAGGCTATTATAATAACGTGAAGCTCTAGAGTTGAAGAGGCTATTATAATAACGTGAAGCTCTAGAGTTGAAGAGGCTCTAATAACGTGAAGCTCTAGAGTTGAAGAGGCTTTAATAATGGGGAGCTCCATTATAGAGATTTGTTAATCTCTAATTAATTCCTTTGTATGCATTCTCCCATCACGCTTGGCCTCCCCACAGGGCAAGTCGCCCTACACCAGATCAACGTACCGCTACACGCCGCTCCTGGCCTGGCTGCTGACCCCCAACATCTACCTCAGCCCGCTGTTTGGGAAGGTGCTCTTCATCGTCTGCGACGTGCTCTCGGGATTCCTCATCTACCACGTGCTCCGCCTGCGCGGGCTGGCCTCCCAGGTAGAGTTGTTCATGGACATAGCAGCTCCGCTCATCAAGAGGAGCTTGTGGATGTGAAGGAGAGCATAATATACCGTATTCATTTACACCTATGAGAACTTGTCAAGTAGTAGAGCGTATCGTATAGATACAAACCCAGTCGGGGATGATTGTGGGATATGGTGGTTGATATACCAGGCTAAAATAGAAATAGGTGATAGATATTTTCATTATAAATCAGATAATTTCCACATTAGTAAATGCTGATGCCTGTAACCAGGTGAAACCTAAAGCAAAGATACTTTATATGCTGCCTGTTTCACACATAAAAGTATGTTAGATTTCTCTGAATGGAGACAAGTGCATTATATTTCCCCAACCAAAGGTCTCAAAGGGATAGTACACTTTAGTAGAGTGTCAGGTGTCAGGCTCCTCGTTCATTTCCATTCATTTTGAGGACCAAGTCTAAATGTCATACACCATAAATAACCATCCCAGAGTTTTAAGCTAGGCTAGTGGTCCATATTCGCTTCCATTCATTTGTGCTAAGCTAGGCTAGCTCGCAACCGAATATCTTTCTACTGAACGCACAGAGAGGAAATTGGTGTCTTGACTCTGGATAAGCTAATTTCCCACAATGTTGACGTGTAGCTTTAAATGTCTAAGATGTAACGTGACGTAGTGTAGTGTGCTACTGTTTGGTCTGAACTCTCTCCCAGCCCCCCCCCCCCCCCGCTCTCACTCTGCCACCACACAGAACCTGGACTAACCCCCCCCCCCCCCCTCACTGCCACTTTACTTTACTGCCATTATTTATTTTAGTTTACTGCCATATCTATCATCTCACTGCCACTTTACTGCCACTATTGTATTTTACTGCCATTATTTATCAGTTATGCTTACTATGTACCACTGCTGCTGCAAAAAAAAGATTTGCACTAAGTTCTCTTTTACCTCCTATATTTATTTCAATCATACATTCATTTTTTAGCCACTGTTTTTATACTGTGTATATAGTCCTGTATAGTGTATGTACATCATGTCCTATATGTTACTTACATTTACATTTAGTCATTTAGCTGACGCTTTTATCCAAAGCGACTTACAAGTTCTGTACGACAAGACAGCAAGAAGGGTACAGCTCTATCAGCTGAGTAACAAGTGTTGCGTGTTACAGTGTAGGTTATTTTATTAGGACAAGTGCATGACAGTAAGGTTAGTTAGGGTTAGATTATTATTATTATTTTTTTTTTTTTATTATTATTCTTTATTGACTTATGTTTATAGTGTCATATGTTACTTTATGTTTATATTATAAACGAAATATCACTTCTCTGTATGTCTTGCACATTATGAGAAGCAACAATGAAGCTGACTTTGACTTGGCCTCAGGCGGCGTGCTGTGTGAGCTCTCTGTGGCTGCTCAACCCTCTGCCCATGGGCGTGTCCAGCCGGGGGAACGCAGAGTCCATCCTGGCAGCTCTGGTGCTGGGGACACTACTGTGTTTGGAAGGTAAGGAGTGTATGTATGTATGTCTGTTTCCACTCTGTATCACCCCATGCAAACACAAGCCTTCTGCGTTGACACTCTTTTTATGACGCATGTCTGTCCCGTGGCTGTCCTTAAAAAACAAATGGTCTTGGAGTTTTCTGCCTAATCGATTTGTAGTTGATTGAATCGACGATGCTGCAAAACCTCATTTCTCACATGCAATCATGCAGAATGACCTCTTTAAATCTTAGCAAAGATATGCTCATCATCTTTCAAGAAATAAGTCGAATTCAGCATGGAGTAACGCATAAAAAACAACTTAATTGACTAACAAAGTCTTGGTCGACTGATTAATCGACTAAGAGGCGACAGCTATAGAAAATGTTAAATGATTTAAATTGATTTAGTTTCTTTGGAGAAAAGAAACATAGAGGCATACCGGTTCTATAGTCTCCAGGGAACTACAAAATGGTTGAAAAGATAACAATAATCAAAAAGATTAGTTTGATTGCTATTTATTTACTGACTATTTATATTCTAGGCCGGCGCCTCACTTGGGCAGCTGCACTCTACGGCCTGTCTGTCCACATGAAGATCTACCCCGTCACGTACGCTCTGCCCATCGCTCTGGCCCTGCGCACGCCAGAGAAGAGGGGGGAGGGGAGGAAGGAGGGCTGCAGGTGGCAGAGAGCGCTGGGGTTCGTCCGAAGCTTCCTCAACACGGAGCTCTTCCTCTTTGGCAGCGTGGCGGGAGGAGTGTTCTGTGGACTCACCGCCCTCTTCTATCACATGTGAGAGTGCCAAAATAATCTATCACATGTGAGCGTGCCAAAATAATTCATCACATGTGAGCGTGCCAAAATAATTCATCACATGTGAGCGTGCCAAAATAATCTATCGCATGTGAGCGTGCCAAAATAATTCATCACATGTGAGTGTGCCAAAATAATTCATCACATGTGAGCGTGCCAAAATAATTCATCACATGTGAGTGTGCCAAAATAATTCATCACATGTGAGCGTGCCAAAAGAATATATCACATGTGAGCGTGCCAAAATAATATATCACATGTGAGAGTGCCAAAATAATCGATCGCATGTGAGAGTGCCAAAAGGATCTTATCACACGTGCGTGTGTCAAAAGTATATATCACATGCGAGCGTGCCAAAATAATTCATCACATGTGAGAGTGCCAAAATAATCTATCGCATGTGAGAGTGCCAAAAGGATCTTATCACACGTGCGTGTGTCAAAAGTATATATCACATGTGAGCGTGCCAAAATAATTCATCACATGTGAGAGTGCCAAAATAATTCATCACATGTGAGAGTGCCAAAAGAATATATCACATGATGTGAGTGTGACAAAATAATTGCATATTGCACACATACGTGGGCTTACAGCTGCACACTGGGTGTACACTTGCAGACATCAAAGCACACACAAGAAAACTTACATTATGTCTCATTTTGATTAAAGATTGAATCTGTAATTTTGTCAAACAGTGACCTCTAGGCAAAAGAGCCTTACTTTGTATTGAATTCCTCCAGACCTCTCTTGGCAGAGCCTGAGGTGTAGCCAGCAGTAGCAACCCCCCCCCCCCCCTATCCCCACTCAAATCCAACCCACACATTAGACCAAAAACTAAAAATGCAAACAAGGCACAGTACCAGGAGGGCCTATTTTGCCTAGGGGCCTGTTTACCATGATACATTTACCATGTATCATGTATGGTATCAGATTTTAGTATCTGGGAAATTCGCCGATATCAATATTCTATTTTAGCCTGCTATCAGACCGATATCTGATACCAGTATTGTGTCGGTATCCGTGCGTCCCTAGAATAAGCACGTAATTAAGAGGTTGAGTCCAACCGGTTCTCATTCGACATGATCCAGCGATGGAGACCTTGAAGACTCAGCCACTAAATTACGTGTTTATTCTGAATGATTATTGTCTTGATGGTCTTCATTCCAAATGATGGAAAATCTAAGTGTGTTTGGATTCTGATTTGGAGCGTTCCTATTACGACATGTCACTACAGTTAGGATTGTATTACTTTATATTTTCAACAATTTCATACAACTACCTTGAATCTATATAACATATTTGTTAAGAAACTAGTCTAAATCTAATGTTAATAATTTATTTTCCAGCACTTCTTTCGTCCATTGTATTGGACACAACCACATTTTAAATGAATCATTTCCTTTCCTGCCTGCCTACCCCACACCAAAGAGTAAAACACTTTTACAAACTGCACATACATTAGGTAGGCAGTGTTCCTTGCTCCAAAAAGCACAGCTTATTGATTAATCAAAGCTAATTTGTCCCATTGTGACATAATCAAGGCCAACATCAGAACAGCTTGTTTAGGCTTGTCAATCTGAAAGAGTACATTTTCCCCCAGCACTTAAATAATATTTCAGACTGACTGCCAAATCCACACAAAGACTAGGCAAAACCCATTTTCATAATTTGTCCCCTTTAAGAAATGTGTTATTTTTACTACTTTATTGCTATTTGTAGGTCATCATTGTTTTACGTTCTGCAGTGATTTGGGCAAGTCTTTTTTATATTACCAATAGTTTCAACCTTCTCTCCTCTCCTCTCCTCTCCTCTCCAGGTATGGCTGGGAGTTCCTCCATGAGACCTATCTGTACCATCTAACCAGAAGGGACACCAGACACAACTTCTCTCCCTACTTTTATATGCTCTACCTCACTGCAGGTGTGTATCCATCCACCCATCCACCCATCCATCCATCCATCCACCCACCCACCCATCCATCCATCCATCCATCCACCCAACCACCCACCCACCCATCAACCCATCCACCCATCAACCCATCCATCCACCCACCCATCCATCCATCATCCATCCATCCACCCATCCATCCATCCATCCATCCACCCACCCATCCATCCACCCATCAACCCATCCATCCATCCACCAACCCATCCACCCATCCACCCACCTTGTTGAAACCAGCAGGAACCCTGCACCAGGCTTTATTAGGTCTTTATTAGCAATGTGACTTTAAGTCAGTGGAGAATCTGAGACGTCTAACTTTTATTAACTCGGCTTGAAAAACGGCCAGTAATTACAGGCACTACGAGGAGGATTTTGACGTCAAACATATCATTGTAAGTTCAATGTCTGAAACTCATTGAGACCCATGAGAATGAAAGACAACTGACGAGGCCGCGACAAGTACCTGGATGTCCTCTGTTCTGTATTGATATAGTGAATGATAAGTACCTGGATGTCCTCTGTTCTGTATTGATATAGTGAATGATAAGTACCTCGATGTCCTCTGTTTGTATTGATATAGTGAATGATAAGTACCTGGAGGTCCTCTGTTTGTATTGATATAGTGAATGATAAGTACCTGGATGTCCTCTGTTTGTATTGATATAGTGAATGATAAGTACCTGGATGTCCTCTGTTTGTATTGATATAGTGAATGATAAGTACCTGGAGGTCCTCTGTTCTGTATTGATATAGTGAATGAGAAGTACCTGGATGTCCTCTGTTCTGTATTGATATAGTGAATGCAACCGTGTCCGATTCATAGTATGGATATGGAGTATGACATGTGCTTCATGGGAAATGTGGTCTTATCGTGAGGATTAGACTACCGATTGTCTCGGCAATGGTCTCATTTCTTTACTGTAATTATACCAAGGTATATCACAACCAATCTGTGGACCAGGACACTGCCAGTACAAAACTCTCCACCCCCAGCCTCAGCCACAGTCCACAGGTTGTGCATCCCCACCATGTCCCATACTGCTGTCCGTGTATGGAATAGTCTTCCAAAGCATGTTATTGGCTCCATTGCAGACAATGGTATTCAGGCCGTCAAACGCAGAATTCATAGACACCTCCCGACCATTCCCCTCATTGACCAGCTGCAGTCAACCATATGATTGGCCAACTGGATATAACTGTGTTTCCTGACTGACTCACAATTGCACCCAATAAAATAAATATGAATAAATAAATCTGACAATGATATGTTTTGTTGAAAGTTCTCCTTGTATTAGCTTTAATCAAGTAAAAGAAAAACGGCATCTAGTAGACGATGTACTTCAGCTGCTCTCCTATACTCTTGACTGAAGTGATGGGTGTCTGTGTACTTGTCCCTGTGTGTGCAGACAGTGGGTGGAGTGTGTGGGTGGGCCTGGCAGCCTTCCTCCCCCAGCTGGGTCTGCTGCTTCTGGTGTCGTGGGCCTACCACGCTGACCTGGCCCTCTGCTGCTTCCTGCACACAGCCATCTTTGTCTCCTTCAACAAAGTCTGCACCTCGCAGGTACACCCCCACACACACACACAACCTAAAATATTTGCTTACTGACTCACTCAATTAGGGCTCGGCGATATGGTCAAAATATGATTATCACAATATTTTTCTTATTTTTGAGCGTATAAGGATATTTGTCTATAATTGATTTTTCTTTTCTTTTCTGTGAAAATTACAGTGTGATTTGACATATTTCTGATGGGTTTTCTTTTTCGGGGTAATAAAATTGTTGTGCTTTTTCATTCAGAAAGGTATATTTTAATCCAATTTTATCCCAGAATATGATTTACTTAAGAAAAAAAAGGATAAGGATACGTTTACCATTTTGTTGACGACTGTATAGTGAAAATCCATACATTTGTATGGATCCATGACAGTATAACTTCATATTCAGTTGACCTCCCAGCCCTACATTCACGCATGCACTCTTAGCAGACCCTGCTGTGTATTTCTATGAAGGCTGAAATAAACTAATTTAGCTGAACCTCAGACCTAGACAATGAGCAGAAGAGTTTGTGTTTTGTGCAAACATGTTTGGTAACAACATTTACATACTGTACAGTTGATTTCAGATTTCTCATGAACCACCACGCATTGCTGAGGGGTTTGAATGAAAAATGTCTTCTTTCCACTCAGACCAGTGGTTTGTGCCACAGAGTCCTTAGTTACCATGGCGACCACTCACTGCGCGATTCCCAGCCTTTTAGCCGAAATCACGATTAATTTAAAGCATCTTTAAACCTCCCATTTCACCGCAAGATGCAGTAAATAATATGACTTTTAATTATTTTCTCTGAATATCTATTGAAATGCTTAACACTTAACACACAGTGGTCTGTGCTTCGCTCTACGTCTTGTCTCCCAGTACTTCCTGTGGTACCAGTGTCTGCTTCCTCTCATCATCCCTCATCTGAGTCTATCAACTAAACAGGGAATTGGACTGCTGGCCCTCTGGTTTGCTGGACAGGTAATTCCATCTCGCTTGCCTTATTACAACCAGAGTTATGTGTAGCAGGGGGGGTTACGGTGAGTAAGCCTAATACCTCCCTTGGCCGTTGGGGATTCCTTTTTGGTTGGCCTGACATGTACAGACCCA
The DNA here is from genome assembly GCF_963971535.1 of Notolepis coatsorum. Lineage (NCBI taxonomy): Eukaryota > Metazoa > Chordata > Actinopteri > Aulopiformes > Paralepididae > Notolepis > Notolepis coatsorum. The sequence continues at coordinate 19,213,001 of NC_140176.1, read as the reverse complement.
CTACGGAACACTACCTATGCTAGCTCTCCTATGAGTCTGAAACAGATATATTAAGAAATAAACAAATAACCTTCCGGCGAATATGGAGGTTTTCTAAAGCCATTTTTTATTTACCATGGTGGCGTGTTGTGGTCTTGTGTCTCATCCTGCAATTACTTCTTGGCAATGTAATCTCATTAAAGTATAGGAAAAAGACAATTTCTCTGTACTAGGGCAACAGCTCTCCCTTGTTGCCTAGATAACATACAGAGAAACCTTTTTTATATTATCTTATCTTTATGTATGTCCTTTGGTTAAACACCAATTTCTTCTTTTGGGATGTGCATACAGTATACTACTGGTTGCTCTTGTACGCCAAGGTGCGTATGGCGTGATATGCGTCATACGTTATACAGTACATTGTAGTCCGTGCCGTTTAGGTGGGACTCAGACACACTCAGTGATCAGGCATTCCTGGTAGTTCTCGAGTTCTGCTGCCATTAGTTCTCTGGCTGCTGGCAGCGGTCCCCGCCCACTGTTGTGGAGCCTGATGGACGCTGATACGGAGGACTGGCTGGGGCGGTTAGTGGTGTGTCGGGGGGTATGAGTCTGTGACTCAAACGTGCTTCTCATCTTGACTAGCTCATCATAGAGAGGGTGGGAGGGATTATCCAGTATAGCGGCCAGCTTCCTTCTCATCCCCCTCTCTGCCACCACCTCTGAGGCTCTAGTCTGACCAGCTCGCCTCCCACCACGGAGCTAGCCTTCCTCACCAGCTTGTTCAGTGTGTTGGTGTCCCTTGAGATGATGTAGCCCCCCCAGCATGCCACAGCATAGAAGAGGACGCTGGTTAGCCTCATATTGTCAAACAAAGTAACAAGCACCGGTTTGTTTCTTTTGTGACGTTTTTCTTTAATACAGGCAATTATACTTTTGACTCAACTACATTAACTTACTTTAGGATAATAATAACACCATATTAATAAAAAGATAATAATAGTGTTCTCTGGGCCCCCCCCCCAGTGCTGGGCCCTTGGAATCATCCTAATCTACCCCCCCCCCCAGCTACGCCCCTGCTGGTTACTACTGACTGATAAAACGACTGCACACGTTGAAGGACCCGAGTCTCCTGGTAAATGGTAAATGGCTGCTTTTTTATATAGCGCTTTTATCCAAAGCGATTTACAATTTGTTACTCACATTTTACCCGTTCACTCACACATTCACTCACACATTCACACACCGACGGCGGAGGCAACCATGCAAGGTGCCAACCTGCTCATCGGGAGCAATTAGGCGTTAAGTGTCTTGCTCAAGGACACATCGACACGCTGTCCGGGAGGAGCGGGAATCGAACCGGGAACCTCTGGATTGCCAGACGACTGCTCTACCTCCCGAGCCACTGTCGCCCTCCTCAGGAAGAACAGCCTGCTCTGTCCCTTCCTGTAGAGGGCCTCTGTGTTGTCTGACCAGTCTAATTTATTATTTAGGTGTACTCCAAGGAACTTATTATGTCTCCACCATCTCCACCTCATCCCCTCGGATGGTGATGGGAGTCGTGGGGGGTCTCTTCTTGCCTCTCCGGAAGTTCACCATCAGCTCCTTGGTCTTGCTGATGTTGAGTTGGAGATGGTTGCTGTCGCTCCACCCCACAAAGCTCTCCATCAGGGCTCTATACTGTCATTAGTGATGTAACCTACAATGGAGGAGTCGTCAGAGAACTTCTGTAGGCGGCACCCATTCAAGTTGTGGCAGAAGTCAGAGGTGTAGACAGAGGGTGAACGGGAAGGGTGAACAGGAAGGGTGACGGCACAGTTCCTTGGGGGGACCCGGTGTTGCTCACCAACACATCAGAATGACTGACCTGCAGTCTGACGTACTGCGGTATGTTGGTGAGATAGTCTGTGATCCAGGCCACCAAGCCGTGCTCCAGCTGCTTCACTGTGAGCTTCTCCGCTAGCCGTGAATGGTGTTGAAGGCGCTGGAGAAGTCAAAGAACATATGCAGATACTGTATGCATAATACCGAATTTCCCCAAGGGTATCAATAAAGGAATATCTTATCTTATCTGTATGCAGTAGGGTTGCAAATCGTAAGCACGTTCCTTACTCGCCCATTGATAACGTTAACGATCAATTAATCGATTAATTGTAACAAAAAATACCCAATTTACCAAACAATAACAAATGTATTTGTTTCCTCAATCAAAAGGTTTATTTCCGCAGCAGCGACATATTGCATTCTCGCAACATTGCATGACATATGAAACATAGAAATGTAGAGGCCTAGACATATTAAAACACATTTGTGTCGACTTTAAGCGGGCAAGCTGCATATGTGGCCAAAAAAAACATTGACATTAGCATACAGCAGATCCAGGGTTTTGTTTCCCCTGGTTTTGCAGGTGACGTACTGGGTGAAGTTTGTCATAATAATAATAATAATAATACTAGTATACGGGCGGCCGAGTGGCGTAACGCGCTGCGTCGCGGCACGGCCGACCCGGGTTCGATTCCTGGACCCGGCGTTCTTTGCCGAATGTCTTCCCCTGCTCTGTCTCCTATTCTTCATCTCTCTCTCTCTACCGGACTGCCCGGTAGTAAAAAAAAAACTATAAAAATCGACCAAAAACACACAAAAAAAAAAGAATTATAATAATACTAGTATCTCTTCTCTCTCCCTACTCCCAGGGTGTATGGTTGGGCCCGGCCTACTTCCTGGAGTTTGAAGGCTACAACACCTTCCTGCTGATCTGGCTGGCCGGACTGCTGTTCCTGGTCATCAACTGTTTCGTCTTGATCCAGATAGTAGCCCATTACAAACCAGCGCAGACCACACTGAAGAGACTAAAGGCTGAGTGATGGTTTATCACTTGCATTTATCACCTGACCTCAGTGGCTTAAGGCAAAGATACTGGGTCTGCAACCATTAGTAAGCCTGCCAATGCCACGCCTTGTGTAGCACACATGACGCATTACAGGAAGTGAGAAAGACTCTGGCTCTGCCGAAAGCTTCACTGGAATTTTGAAAGGAAATGTTGTGTTTCAAAACATCCAACCAGTGGCTCCCAAACTGATTTCAGGAGAGGCGCGAGGCCCAATAGAGAATTTGAGGGAAAAGGAATCCTATTTACTGAGAGACCCGTGAAAGCTGGGACTAATGCGAAACCTCCTACAATCCAGTCAGTGAACACGTCATCATTCAACCCTGCTCTCGCTGATGGTTACCGGAGATGTGTCCAGAATCCAATTGCAGAAGGCTGCAGCGCTGCACAAGTTGAAAAAGTGACATGGTGATTAGGAGGTTTATACAGTACAATATATAGTCTATACCCACGACTGTCTACCTGCTGATTATCACACATTTTTGTTTGTATATAAAAAAGTAAATATTTTTTTGTTAAAATAAAATAGGTGGCTTGTTTGGAACACGTGTGGAGGCTCTTGGAATGTTATTATTATTACAGTTTTTCACAATTGCTAAAACACATTCCATGGAACTGCCCTCCCTTTTCACAAAACTCTAAACACAAAACACTTTTTTCAAGCTATATACATAAAACCTAACATTCGCGTTTCAAAACCAAACTATCACACCAAAACAGTTGCCCATATGCTCTAGAGTCTAAAGCCAACTTTGACACCAAAATCCCTCTCGAGGCCTGCAAAAATGTAAACAGTGCTAAGCATCATTACACAAAACAACAGATAATTGAAAACACAATGTTCAGAGTGTGAGAATTTCACAACTGCCAGGACACATTTTCAGAAACCTTCTTATCTGTTCTCAAAATATATGTATTGGGCATTTATAGATTTGTGTGTTTCATAGGAATAGTATGTAAATTTAGAAAATACAGTTACAGTAAGCACTATAAAAATGCAGCAAGTGAGTTCACCTGTCTTCAACCAAAATGGAAGGAGAGTGAAATACACAGATAATGTGCAAATATACAATACACTGGACACGAGACCAATGATGCAGACTGATGAAAATATATATGTTTTATCTCCATATACCCAAATCACATGGAAAATCACAACAAAACATGTCCCAGTTTCCCATACATTCTCTGGCCAGACCCAGCTATGCAAACATAATGTCTAGTATTTTCTGTACTCTTTAAATGTCTTAAAATGTTCTGTGATTGTAACCACTGTAATTGTAACCTGTACTGGATACAGTATGTTTGTCTGATATTTTCTGAGCTTATAGTGATATGCACACTACTGTAGTAGCATGAAAACTGGTACATGTTTTGTTGTGATTCTGCATGTTGACATGTTGAGCAATTTGGGTAGGGGCCTATATGGAGAGAATTATATATATATGAGTCATTCCACCAATCCGGTCCGATTTGAGTCCCTCTGATGTTTTTAAGTGTCTTTTATCTAATCAGTTACCAAAATGTGCTTTGAAATGCTATTTATTTCAGTTGAGATATCCTCTTTATTATGCATTATGTTGTTATTTCAGTTGACACCATGTATTTTGACATGTCCCTCGTGACATTTCATGAAAATGTATTTGGGATATGACCAAGAAAATTTGTAAAAAGTCCATACTTTTTTCCATGAACATACACATCCATCTGTGCTGTTAATGCTGGTAATGATTTATTTCAAAATAAATGAATAATTATTCATTAAAATAACATTATTCAGTCTGTCCCTCAGTAACCCTCAACCCTGTTACACTGAGCATTCCCCCCCCACAAAAAGAATGGTTCAATCCATAGAAGCATGTGAAACAGGAAGTGACAACTTTGAAGTCTTTTGGAGAACACAACACCAGAAACAGGCAAGTAGCTACCTCATTGTACTATGTTTTCAGTCATTTATCATGTAATATTATGGTAGTCAAGCATAATTACTCAACACCGTTACTTGAAAAAAATATAGCAAACTATTACTTGTGAATATGATCTTTGTTATAAATTTTTTTAGATGCTTTCTTAATATCATGCATGCCATGTGCTCTCCTGGTATTCACCACATGTGGAGTAGCAACCATTTTGTGCAAAAAATCACAACCCTGTTACGTTTGAATGTAATGTTTGAATGTAACGGGGTTGTGAGATTGTAACAGGGTTGTGATTTTAACACTGATTTTGAAGTTATACAATAATAGTTAAATTAATTATTGAGCTTTTTCAACATGCTTATGCCACATACATATTAATTGTAATGTGCATGTTGCTGTGTGTGTGTGTGCTCACATGTTACCCTAGACTCAACCCTGTTACAGCTACATGTTTATGAATTATTTCTTTAAGTTTATGAAAAACAAATTCAACTTTTGAATAATTTTGTCTGAAACGTTTAGAGAAAACATAAGAATATCGATTTTAGTTCAAAATCTGAGGTCAAATCACATTTCTGATGAAAAAGCTTGCGGCCGCTGTCAAAAAAAGGCAAATTTCAGGGTTCAGAATAGCAAAAGTGTAGGATTTTACGTAATTTTTAGACGAGCAATTATAGAAATGGTGTGAAGGACATCTAATTATTATAGAAATGTTGACTTTAGCACAAATACATGTTTTAATCTTATTCAGAGAGCTTCCAGAGTGTCCGTAACGGGGTTGAAGAATAATAGTGTCCATATCATACAATAATGACCAAAAATAATAGAGATTTCATGCCTGAGATGGGAAAATATATTTTTCTGAAAGTTAAATATGTCATTAATCTTGAGGGGTGTTCAGAAAAGTAATACCTCTTGGTAAAAAAAAAATCCCAGAGTCCAAATCGGACTGGATTGGTGGAATGATTCATATATATATATTTTTTTTATTATGTTTTTCCCCCTCCTTTTTCCAATTTTTCTCCCATCCCACTGTTCATCGTTATGCCAATTCCAAACCCCCTTCCTGGTTGTTGCGCACTTTCCCCTACTGTTGGTCCGAGAGGCCGGAGACTGTCACATGCTTTCCTCCGACGCATGTGCAGCCAGCCGGCAGCCAGCCTGGCCGTGCAGATTCTCACCGGGAGAGTGTAACGTGTGGAAGGTCGCACTACCTCTCTCCAGATCCTACCCTTGCTGAGCAGGCGCCCCGACCGAACTGTAGGGGTCGCTGTCCACAACGCCCAGGACCCACCCACGGCTCCCCTCCCCCTAACTCAGCCAAACGAGTTAGTATAGCGATCAGCCCGAGCCAAGGCAGATAATTATATTTTCATCGTCTGCAGCATTGGTCTTGTGTAGTGTTTGGTGAATTTATTGTATATCGTCACATTCTCTGTGTACTTCACTTACAGTACTCTAATCACTGTATAATTGCTAAACGTGTTTTAGGTTAAGCACAGCAGTGTGTAACTGGTTCAAACAGAATTACAGTAAGTCATATGAAACGTGTGTTTTGAGTTTAGAGATTTATGAAAAGGGAGGACAGTTTTGTGAAATGTGTTTCAGCAATTGTGAAAAACAGTAAAAAAAATTATAAATTAGTGTATAGTTTTTACAATTGTGTTTAATTTAGCAAAGGATCTGAGATGTTCTGCTTATTGTGTGTGTGGTTGTACTAATTATGTGTAGTGTTTTGAAACATCGGGCCCTGTTTTCAAAATCGTGCTTACAGTAAGCAATCGGGGACAAAAAAACGATCACAACTAAATGCAAAAATGTGTAAACACTATGGAGGATCCATTACACACAACAATACACGGAAGAAATTTAAAACACAATGATGTTTTTCTTTACAGTAATTTACATAACTCCACTGTCCTTGAATTAGTTTTTATTCAGCGACAGTATACATACTGCATTTGGAAGCATGACCTATACATGTACGATATAGGCCTACTATACAGTAATGCATCTTGTACACATCCTTCTTGCCCCCCACCCCCAAAGAAGAAAAGAAAAGTCCTTTGGAACCTTCAGCTAAATGTGCACTAGTCTGCACTGGACTATATAGGTGTGGTCACATCATTCGCAACAAGTGTCTTACATTTTGAATCATTGTGTTTAATCAATGACACCAGATGTGTTCATTGTGTTCAACTTTTGCTGACTGTGGCTATCATTTAGCATCACATGAGCTTCAATGTGCACATTTGATCAGAGATTTTTGCAACATGTGTTTTAGCAAGACAAAATGTGTTTAGAAAAGGGGATTGTGTTTTGTGTGATTGTGTACAGGTGAAATGTGTTTATGGTTTTGCCAAATGGGGGAGCCCTAGTTTTATTGAACGTGTTTAGGGAACTGGTCATTTGCTTTGGGGAATTGTGTTTTAGCAATCGTGAAAAAACATGCATGCAAAAACTTTACCTAAGTCCCCATTTATTTATTTATTTATAAATGTTTCCTCATTTTGTGACCCCTGCCCTTACAATCGGTACATCCCTTTAATAAGGGTTAGAGTTAGGGCACACGTCATCTGACACATGTCATCCTCAAGATCTTCACACAGGTCAGTGACGGTTTGCTTGTCGCTTGAACATTTTAAAACAGGTTGTCCTTAAAGGGATGGTTTCTGGAACCCTGGCACTATTTGCTACCTATCGGTGATGTTGTTGATCGGCGGAGCCACGCTGTCCCTCATACTATTTGGCTACAAACCAATGCAAGGCCAATGGGGTCAAGCTCCTTGTCTGTACAAGCTGACCGAAGATGACTGAAATGTATTTTGTGCTGCACTGTGGAGTAGGTTCCAGTTGTCTTCAGTCAGTTTGTACAGACAAGGAGCTTGACCCCATTGACTTAAGATGTTCCTTTATTGATCTCCTATTGATCATAGCAGCATGGGGGAGGGGAGGTACAGGTAGTAGAAGACATGATACAGGTTGTAAAATGATCGTACAGTGGAGAAGTAACTTTTAAATAGGCAGTTTAAACAATATAATTAACTCGGCATGCGCATAAGGTTAAGTAGGCAGTGTAAAAAGGTCAAGGTGCAAGATGAGGGTATGTATGCCCTCTAATTATATTTGCCCTACAAATACATGTAGGATATAGTTACTATATATCATCTAAAACCAATCTAATATAATCTAAAAATGCTAAATATATGCTCTGATGAAGTAAGTATACATTGGTTTGTGGAACTAGTATGAGGATCAGGACTTCTATCCATCAATGACATCGTTGTTTGTAAGTAGCAAATAGGGCTGGGGTTCCAAAAATGAGAACTAATGCCTTTTTTTTGTATTACTATTATTTTTTTTAGGCAACGGAAGACGCAAGGTGCCTTATGACCAGCAGGTGGCAGTATTGGCTAGATGAAAGAACTGTGGCGGTGCTTGCCCTCATATAACCCTCTGTGATGAATCTGTCAACCAGAGCATGAACCCGACCTCAAAACAACCCGTGGGCCTACTGGCAGTCATCCCCACCCCTCTAATCTCACAAGGAAATTATTAGAGTGTTTCACTTTTAGTCCCAAGGTTCCTGGCCAGTGGCCACGCGCTGGAATCACCCCCTGGGATTCATTGTGTTGGTTGAGCGCATGTGTTTCGAGGATTCAGTGATTGCAGAGATAAGGGGACAGATGCCTGGGCGACTGACAAGAGGTTTAATAAACATAAACCAGTATTGTGCATATTTGTGTTACTGTGTGTGTGTGACGTTGCATGAGTCACAGTCGGCTTTGTCCTGCATGCGCAGGTTGTGAGTCACTGGTCTGTACCCACTCACCTTTCAGCCGGCTAAGTTGGCCCTCGGCACATAACCTATTCCTAACTATCTAACCCATACGTTCTCCAGGATACCAGTGGATAATGTCCAGCCACTAATTTTAACAGAGAAGGCCTGAGTGACGGATACATTTAACTTTGAGCACCTTGAAGCAAATTGGAATAAACGTCTCCTTGCCTGCTTGACCCACCCACTGGCAAACACACACACACACACACACATACTTGTTCTTAGGGGAATATCACTAAGTCGCTTTAAAGAGTGAGAGATGAGGCATGCAGTGCAGTGTTGGTCCTCATTAGCTAATTGTTGCAGGAGAGGGGGGTGTTGCCTGACTGGCCCCCATCTGTGTGTGTGCACACATTTATGTTTACTTGTGTGTGCATGTAAAGTACAAGTCAGTCAAGTGACATACCCTCAATGACTCTTCTCATCAACACTGGAGTGGTGTGTTCATGTGAGTGTGTGTGTTAGTGTACTGTGTGTGTGTTAGTGTACTGTGTGTGCATCTGAGTGTGTTGGTGTACTGTATGTGAGTGTGTGTTGGTGTACGTGAGTGTGTTGGTGTATGTGAGTGTGTGTTAGTGCATGTGAGTGTGTGTTAGTGTATGTGTGCATGTGAGTGTGTGTTAGTGTAACGGGGAAGCCTGTGGGTATGTCCACAGTCACGGAAACAGGGGTGTTGACGAGTGACTGTGGCAGTGCGGGCTGGTAAATTAAACTCACTTCCCCATAACAGGGTTAACAGACGCATAGGTACGGTAGTTAGGAGTGAATTCACTTCTTAGTGCAGCGGCCTGTGTCGTCGTCCGCGGACGCGGGAGCCCCCTGTTCGACTCCCCCTCGGGACATTCTCATTTAACATCAAACACAACGCAGACCAGTATGATCCGTCACATTAGTGCATGTGCGTGTGTGTTGGTGTATGTGTGTGCATGTGAGTGTATGTGTGTGCATGTGAGTGTGTGTTGGTGTACTGTGTGTGCATCTGAGTGTGTTGGTGTATGTGAGTGTGTGTTAGTGTATGTGAGTGTGTGTTAGTGCGTGTGTGTTGGTGTATGTGTGTGCATGTGAGCATGTGTTAGTGCATGTGAGGGTGTGTATGTGAGTGTATGTGAGTGTGTGTTAGTGTGTGAGTGTGTGTTAGTGTATGTGTGCATGTGAGTGTGTTAGTGCATGTGAGTGTTAGTGTATGTGTGCATGTGAGTGTGTGTGTGTACATGTGAGTGTGTGTTGGTGTATGTGTGTTGTTGTACAGTATGAGTGTGTGTGTTAGTGTATGTGTGTTGTTGTACAGTGTGAGTGTGTGTTGGTGTATGTGTGTTGTACAGTGTGTGTGTTGGTGTACAGTATGTGTCTGATTGTGTGTTGGTGTATGTGTGTGTTGGTGTATGTGAGTGAGTGTGTGTTGGTGTATGTGTCTGATTGTGTGTTGGTGTATGTGTCTGATTGTGTGTTGGTGTATGTGTCTGATTGTGTGTTGGTGTGTGAGTGTGTGTTGGTGTATGTGAGTGAGTGTGTGTTGGTGTATGTGTGTGAGTGTGTGTTGGTGTATGTGTGTGAGTGTGTGTTGGTGTATGTGTGTGAGTTGGTGTATGTGTCTGATTGTGTGTTGGTGTATGTGAGTGGGTGTGTGTTGGTGTATGTGTCTGAATGTGTGTTGGTGTATGTGAGTGTGTTTTAGTGTATGTGTGCATGTGAGTGTTTGTTGGTGTATGTGTGTGAATGTGAGTGTGTGTTAGTGTATGTGTGTGCATGTGAGTGTGTGTTAGTGTATGTGTGTGCATGTGAGTGTATGTGTGTGCATGTGAGTGTGTGTTGGTGTAGGTGTGTGTTGGTGTATGTGTGTGAGTGTGTGTTGGTGTATGTGTGTGAGTGTGTGTTGGTGTATGTGTGTGCATGTGAGTTGTGTGTTGGTGTATGTGTGTGAGTGTATGTTGGTGTATGTGTGTTGTACAGTATGTGTGTGCATGTGATTGTGTGTCGGTGTATGTGAGTGAGTGTGTGTTGATGTATGTGTCTGAATGTGTGTTGGTGTATGTGAGTGTGTTTTAGTGTATGTGTGCATGTGAGTGTTTGTTTGTGTATGTGTGTGCATGTGAGTGTGTGTTAGTGTATGTGTGTGCATGTGAGTGTGTGTGTGTGCATGTGAGTGTGTGTTTGGTGTATGTGTGTGCATGTGCGAGTGTGTTGGTGTGTGAGTGTGTGTTGGTGTATGTGTGTGCATGTGAGTGTGTGTTGGTGTAGGTGAGTGTGTTAGTGTATGTTGTACAGTATGTGTGTGCATGTGAGTGTGTGTTGGTGTAAGTGAGTGTGTGTTAGTGTATGTGTGTGAGTCTGTGTTGGTGTGAGTGTGTGTTGTACAGTGTATGTGTGTGAGTGTGTGTTGTACAGTGTGAGTGTGTGTTGTACAGTGTATGTGTGTGAATGTGTGTTGTACAGTATGTGTGTGAGTGTGTGTTGTACAGTATGTGTGTGAGTGTGTGTTGTACAGTATGTGTGCATGTGAGTGGGTGAAGCCCAGCAGGGAGAAGTGGGAATGAATGGTCACGCAACCTTGCATGGTGTCGGATTATAGTATAGGTCTGTGAGTGTGGATCACCCCCTCTACCCACACACACATACACACACACACACCACCACGCCCGACCCCCCCCCCCTCCCTCCATACAGCTGTCAACAATCATCAAACGCTACGCTACCCCCTGTCTCTCTCTTTCCCCCTTTGTTCCCCTCATCCATCTATTCCTCTCGTTCATTTATTTCTCCTTTATTCATCCGCTTGGGGAACCTCAGGCATCGTAGCAGCATGGGGGGTGAAAAAAATAGAATAAGGTAAATGTTTTATTATATAATGAAATATATGATATAAAATCATATAAAAATACTTAGAACATAATAGAATGGCAGTATATTCTAACGATAATAGTATACATGGTATACATAGTAGTAGCGCTGCACCAGAGTCCGCAGTGCTTAGTAATTAAGAGTCAGGCAGTCCCAAAGCTCACTTTATGCTTGAACGTGAAAGTGGGGCCGTCGCTTCACCGAGCCAAAGAGCCTACCGGTGAGGCCTATGTGCAGCTGGCCAAGAACGCAAGAGCTGTGATTGGCCACTGGGCCGGGCGTTTCCTCTGACATACTTCCGTATTTACCTTTTATCTTCTCGGAGCGTTCCATTGTTGATTGTGATAAACAAGAATACAAACACGGACCAAATAGAGGAGAGACTGGCCGAAGAAGTCTACAAGGTACAGCCATCTGTAGCCTACGACCCCTCATCCTCGCATTACAAGGACGTGCAGATGGCTACTAATTCATGGAAGAAATGTACTTTGTACCGGTTTCTACCGGTGAAAGTGCTTGCAGGACAAGTTTGCGAGGTTACATTTAGCTGACGCTTTTATCCAAAGTGACTTACAAATTGTGAACAGCAAGTCAGCAGGAGGGGTAAATCTCTGCCAGCTAAGGGTAAGTGGTATTGTTCGTCAAATAGTGTCGAACTTGAGTGTTACACTCTGAGTGCATAGTAGTATAGAGTAGACATATTAGTATGGTAGGTAGTAGTATAGGCATAGTAACATAGTAGATAGTGGTAAAGTACATAATAGTAAAAGACCGTAAGAAGGTTATTTTTTTTTGTTATTATTTCAGATGTTGATTGAAGATGTGTGTTTTTAGTTTATTGCGGACAATTGGGCAGGTTTCAGCTGTCCTGACTGGTGGGAAGTTTGTTCCACCATTGTGGAGCGAGGACAGAAAATAGCCGGCTTCGCTTTGATGATCCCCCAGGAGGTTGAAGAAGAAGGTCCAGGACAAGAGAAGTGGCATCCATGATGGAAAATGTGTTTCCCTGGTTGATGTGACGGGGAAAAGCTCCAACTCACCTAGTAGTTTGTCGGTGTATTGCAACCCACGAGTCGGTCTAGCTGCCATGTGCAAAATAAGGGCCAAGGCCTACGCAGAAGCATATCTCAGCCTTAACAGTTCTCAAGTTCTCCAGCTATTGGCAGCAGTCCATGCCCACAGTTGTGGCGCCTGATGGCTACTGGCATGAAGGACTGGCCAAAGCAATCTGTGGTGGCTTAACGCTGCTAAGTAGATTGTCACTAGAGCACCACCAAAACAAATTCTGTTTTCTGTAGTTCAGATCAATCTGTCTAGGCATTGCAGATCAAATTATGTCGCGGTCGGGGGGCGGTCGGATGGCGTAGCGGAGATTGCGTTCGTCACCAATGCAAGAGGCTGTGGTCTCGACTCCCGGAGTCAGCATTGCCTGCAGCTTGGGCCGATCGTCATACTAACTCTTTTGGCTGAGTTAGCGGGAGGGAAGTCGAGGGTGGTAATCTGGCGTTGTGGACAGCGACGCCTACAGGTCAGGTCTGGGCGCCTGTTCAGCGAAAGGCAGGAAATGGTGAAGGCAGCGTGACCTCCCACGTGTTACGCTTCACCAATGAGAGTCCTCGCTGCCAGGTGAGAAGAGAGCCACTGGCTGTCTCCGCATGTGTTGTAGGAAGCGTGTGGTGGACTTCAGGGTTCCCTTGTACCGACCAGTAGGAGGAACATGCGCACAACAACCAGGTAGTGGAGGGGGGGAATTGGCATAACGACTAAATTGGGATGGGGAGAAAAATAGAAAATCAGACGGAGAAAAAAAAAAGTAAAAAAAAAAAGAATACAAATAAATACATATGCCGCGGTCGGAGATAATACTTTTTAAATGCAGCAAAAGGAGGAACCTACAACTTCAGAGTCAGTTGGAGGGCATTCCAGGTGTTGAAAGCATCAAAGGAAAAAGCTGTTTCAGAGCAAACTCAAGGGCTAAGAATCAACCAGTAATTTGAACGTGTAGAATAGGTTTCAAGATTCCATTCCCACAGTGTTGTGATGTAAGGGGGAAGCTTACCAATAAGGGCTTTAACTCACATAAACAAATACCAATGATAGTTATGCCTTTCAACCAGAGAAGGCCAACCAACCATTTCATAAAGGACACAGGCATCATATCTGTCAACAGTAATAAATCTGAGGGCAGAATGATAGACTCTAGGGGTCAGCAACCTTAGGCATGAGTGCCATCATTGGCACGCGGTATCTTAACCAATGGCACACTAGCAAGTGTGTAAGAGAGGAACCTTTTTGGAAATGTTGAAGTGTCCTCTCATCCCCATGCAGAGTTACCGCTTTCACAGCTATTGGCAATTGCATTGATTGATTGATTGATTGAAAATGTTATTAACAGATTGCAGAATGGGTACAATACAGTACGGCTCAATACACACAATTGTTAAGGGGATGCAGACCAGAGAAAGACGTTTGTCTTGTTTACATCAGGGTCCCCCATTTTCAATTCATCATAACATATATGACATACATGACACAGTGGTGTAGTGGTTAACACTGTCGTCTCACAGCAAGAAGGTCCAGGGTTCGTTTCCCGCTTGGGGACCAGGTTTCCATGATGCCAGGTACTCAGGTGGGGTATCTCCCAGGCCTTTCTGTGTGGAGTTTGCATGTTCTCCCCGTGCTCGCAAGGGTTTCCTCCCGATAAGATAAACCCAATGGAAAAACATGCACAACAGATCGCTAACGCTGTGGCGTCCTTGACGAAGACGGACAGGAGCACTTGGATTGGTCCCCGGGGCGCGGCTCACGTTGACGCCCTATCTGCTCCCGGCTGCCCATGGGGGGAAGGACAACGGGATGGGAAAAGTGCAGAGAGACATTTCATCAGTGACTCAGTGCATGTGTGTGTGTGTTCCTGTGGGTCGCCCATCTCGCGTGTGTGTGTTAAAAACTGCATGACAAATAAAGACTTCTAGTCTTCTAGTCATCTAGACATACAGATAGACAGTACTGCTACATCTAGACATTTATGACATACCAGATCTACAAATACAGTACTGTTTGTGATACAAAAATAGTCTAAAAAAGAGAGTATATACATTGGAGGAGGTTGGGTAGGTGTGGTGGGGGGAACTGTACATTGACAGCCTGTTATTTATGATAGTTTGACTGATATACCAGGGATATTTCAGAGTCAGAGCCAATCAGAAGGGTCAGTCTGTTGTTGTTTGCCGAACATTGAGTGTTAAAAGCCATTTTGAGACCAAACATGAGAAAACCTTAACCTCTTAAGCATCAGACGCATGCATGCGCATGTCACAGCATTTTGCCCTCATCTGCCGGCTCCATGCTGCACTTTTGCCGATCAACCAATACATTGTTGAAAAGTAAAATGTGCCGCTTTTTGATCATCACCCTACTAAACCTATTGCGTGCTTCCAGTCTCGAGTTACAAGACGAAACATCCAACAAGCGTCATTTGACAAGCCATTTGGACCAAGTGACAACGTCCAGTTTGGCCGGGCGAAAATGATTGACCACCTTTGTAGCCAATGAAATTCTGGAGCCAGGGGTTTGATTGATTGATTGATTGATTGAAAATTGTATTAACAGATTGCAGAATGGGTACAATAGAGTACAGCTCAATACACACAATTTTTAAGGGGATGCAGACCAGAGAAAGACTTTCGTCTTGTTTACATCAGGGTCCCCCATTTTCAATTCATCGTAACATTATGACATACATGACATACAGATAGACAGTACTGCTACATCTAGACATTTATGACATACCAGATCTACAAATACAGTACTGTTTGTGATACAAAAAAAGAGTCTAAAAAATAGAGTATTTGAGGGGGAAGAAACTGTACATTGGAGGAGGTTGGGTAGGTGGGTTGGGGGGGGGGGGGTTGGGTAGGTGGGGGGAACTGTACATTGGAGGTGGTTGGGTGGGGGGGGGGGGGTCGGGTAGGCGGGTGGGGGGGGGGGGCTGTACATTGGAGGGGGTTGGGTTTAGACATTTACAGGGGCCAGTTTCGAATTGCAGTCTCCCGTAGGTGCTCTTTGAGAGTGGTTTTGAAAGTGGGTAGTGATTCACATTCCTTTACAGCTGTGGGTAGGGCGTTCCACATTGATGTGGCATAATTGCGAAACGTGTTTAGTCCCTTGTTTGAGCCGAATCTGGGTTTTACATGATTTGTGGAGCTCCCTCTGGTGTTGTGGTCGTGGTATTCACTCACCCTTGGGAAGTATTTTGACATGTACATGGGTACCTTAGTGGTGTAGTGTATCTTGTAGACCAGGCCCATTGCAAGTTGCAAGTCGTCTACTCTAAGCCATCCTAGGTTGTCAAAGTGGGCAGGGGTGAGGTGGGTTCTAGGAGTAAGGTCAAGCATGGTGTCGCATGGGTGTCCCATGCAAGGGTTGTTTGCAATGAGAAAGACCAAGAAGAAGCCAGGGAAGTTCTTTGTTTTGACTAGCGCCTCGGAATCAATGGCAGCAGACGGCCATTTTGGATAATCATGCCGAATTAACGCCAGTACAGACATTACAAAAACCTTTTTAAAACACCGATTTCTGGACCAACTTTGGACCTGTACTAGATAAGACTTCAGGCTATGGAACCCTTATGTTTTCCAGCTCCTACCTCTCAGCTGGAACTCAAAAACAGGCATCTGGCAACAAGTATACAGAAATGTGAGTAAACAAAACCTTTACTTCAGTGTGTTCAAACCTCTGTAACTCTATTTCAGTAGCACTCAGAGTGTTTCTTTCTTTTTGTGGAAGAAAGTTCTGAATGTTTCCTTTCAAAAGAGACCAGACTCGTGCATGTTCTATAAGTATAAAGTATAATACATCGCAAATTACTTTGGATATGCAATCATCAGGCGTGTTATGCAAAACTAGCCCCATTTTTGCACGATGCATAAAAGGATTGAGGCAGACAAGCATCTCATAAAGACGACAGCATTCTTGTATAGCGCTCTTATATAATTATGAGAGGAAAATGGTTGCTATATGCCTATATGGATGGAATATAATTTGAGATCTGTTGGAGATTTACATTCTGATGTGGTGTCATAATTAAACTTAATGTTAACCTTAATGTGGCACACTGGAGAACATTTCAAAATGGCACTTCGTATCAAAAAGGTTGCTGACCCCTGCTAAGAGCTAAAGCCGTAGCATGCCTATGAATCATATTACCATTGTCCAAAATGTATAAGAAAACAGCTTCAACAATCCTCTTCCTACAGGAAGCCAATTTTGCTTCCGTCACAGCTTGGAAGCAAGAATATCCACATGGAACTTAAATGAACATTTCTCATCGAGCCACAATCCAAGATATTTAGGGCTTGGAGCAAAAGGGGCGTAAGTGACACCTCGGGCGAAAATTCGTTTTATATATAATTTTAAAGCTCTTGACAAGCTCTATCAAATGGTAAAAGGATAAGTTCACTATAATTTTACTTTTTCAAATAAAGGCCGAAACCATAAAGGCGTAAGTGGGAACCTTCAATTGAGTTTGCCGTTTGTCTTTGCTCTCCTGTAAAATTTGGAAAATGTCACTTACGCCCCCTTTGCACCGAGCCCTCGAGTCTCTCTCAATGTTAGAACCGCTTACTGTAGATATGTACTTCATCAAAATCAATTTGGCTCTGGAGAACAGCATACATTTAGTTTTACTAGCATTGAGGACTAATTTAAGATTGATAAAAGCGTCCTGAAGAACATTAAAACAAGTTCTTAATGGCCAACTGAACAGTGTCAGCGATACAGTACAGTGCACAATAGTATCGTCTGCATACAAATGATCATGACAAGTCATTCAAAGTATATACATAATATGTATAATATGACTCCCCATTCAAAGAGATAGGGGTCAGGTCTCATTAGCCTTAGTCCTCGTTATCAAGATGGCAGCTGAGTGAACCGACCTCTCTTCAAACAGACTTTGATACCCCCCCTGCTGTTGCTTGGAACAGCTAGCTCATGCTGGTGTGTGTCTTTGCGTGTGAGTTTGCGAGTTTGTGTGTGCGTTTGCATGTGCGTCTATGTGTGTGTGAAACGTATGGGAATCTACGTTATATAGCCCTCCCCCCCCCCCCCCCCGAAGCTGTTGGAAAGAGCAGTTCTCATGCAAGGTCGCATGCTCTATCTCCTAACACTGCACTGCATCAAAATGTGTTTACATACCATTAGGCCTCTTGGTATTTGGTTTCCACTGTTTGTTTATTAAATCCTACTCTCACCATATGAATACTTAGGATGTGACACTCTTCATCATGTCCAGATGAGAGGGGAGGAGATGAAAGGCATGTTTGATTATCATCGGCACAACATGGATCCTATAGTAAGCTTGGATAAATTATTATAGCTTATAGCCTATCCACTGCCCCGACGTCTTTGTTGTTGAATGTCTGTAGGCCTACCGTATTACTTTGCTCACACCAAGGCTCTTCTGGGGTAGAAAGGCCTGATTAAAAGAAACTTGGGAGGTTGCGATGATATCTCCTTACTACTGTCATGGCCACAACCTTGCCCTAGATTTCCCCCTGCTCTACTGTATGTGTGTTTGTGGGCGTGTGTGTGTGTCTCTCTCTCTCTCTCTCTCTCTCTCTCTCTCTCCATTTCTTCCGTATGCTGAGCCTAGCGAGAAAGTGCTCGGCAACGTTCTGAGCGGCTCAGTGAGTGAGCGGAACTGAGCGACCCGCTGAGTGTGTTTTTCACTCTGAGCCGCTTAGTTACTTAACTCCACCGTCTGCTCTTCCTCATCAACCAGCACACCTGCCTTCCATCTTCTCATCAGCCCGACAGGAGAAAAGACTGGGTTCTTACTCCCAGATTTCACCAGATTGTCGCCTCTGCTACGGTGATAACTAGTCGACTCTAGCTAGCAGTTTTTTCTGAGTACTTTTCAGCCTGTGTCTGCGTTTGTCTAACAACACTGCACGCCTAACTTCCCTGTGTACCTCTAGAGTACGTGTTTTTCCCGTGTACCTCTCTAGAGTATGTATTTTCCCTGTGTACCTCTAAAGTTTGTGTTTTTCCCCCACTATTGTCACTTTATACAGATTGAAGTCCCTATTGTGCAAGCTGCCACCTGTAGGATGTTGTTCTGAAGCTAAATATCTTGTTTCTCTGATTGGTTGCCAGGTCATAACTGTATGGCAGGTCAATTCTGCCCCAGGCGGAACTTGTTTCATGCCTGAAAACACTTACTGTAGATATATGTACTTCATCAAAATGAAAAATGTTGGCTCTGGAGAACAGCATACAGTTTTACTAGCAGTTTTACTAGCATTGAGGACTAATTTAAGATTGATAACAGCTTCCTGAAGAACATTAAAAGAAAGCTCCAAGTTATTAATAGCCAACTGAACAATGTCAGTGATAAATCAAATCAAATCAAATCAAATCAAATCAAATCAAATCAAATCAAATGTATTTGTAAAGCCTGCAATCACACACTAATGTCCCTATGGGCTGGACAAGTCTTCTTTAAACAAGTCAAGAAGAAACATCACAATAAACCAAGGACAATAAAAAAAAAAATAAAAAAAATACAGTACACAATAGTATCGTCTGCATACAAATGATCATGACAGTCTATATTTTCTTTTCTTAAAAAAGGACATTTGTTCAAAAAAAAAGAATGCCACTTTTTTATGAGGCTCAAAAAGGCAGGTGCTCAAGCACCCCTTGGGCTGTGTGTGTGTGTGTGTGTGTGTGTGTGTGTGTGTGTGTGTGTGTGTGTGTGTGTGTGTGTGTGTGTGTGTGTGTGTGTGTGTGTGTGTGTGTGTGTGTGTGTGTGTGTGTGTGTGTGTGTGTGTGTGTGTGTGTGTGTGTGTGTGTGTGTGTGTGTGTGTGTGTGTGTGTGTGTGTGTGTGTGTGTGTGTGTGTGTGTGTGTGTGTGTGTGTGTGTGTGTGTGTGTGTGTGTGTGTGTGTGTGTGTGTGTGTGTGTGTGTGTGTGTGTGTGTGTGTGTGTGTGTGTGTGTGTGTGTGTGTGTGTGTGCGTGCGTGCGTGCGTGCGTGCGTGCATGTGACACATACAGTACAGTGCTTCAAGAACAAAACAGGCTTATTGTCCTGGCAGAAAATGTAACAGCACACACACACCTCTTTCTCACCTGTTCTACACCCGCCATGTTGCTATCCAAGGTGTTTGCTGGCATTGCTATAACCCCATGTTGAGTGATTAGTATGGTCACTCCGGCGGGAAAGATCGAAATCTCGTCTCGTAACTCTACTGTGTCTGGGGGGGGGGGGGGGGGGGGCGGTGGGGGGTAGTTTAATTATGTCATGGGGAGAAAAGCCCCAATGACATCTGTTGTTTTGAAAATGTAATCTGGTATGTAATGGATTACTTTACTAGCTTCTGCTCGGTCTGTCTCCGTCGTCTCTTGCTGGTTCCCTGTATATTTACCACTACGCCTTGCTTGCTTCATATCACAGCCGGGCAAATTAACATAGACTGAAATTAACTTCATGTAATTCTTGTTTTACTTACTCGGAAGCATTTTTATATGAACCTAAACATGAAATCCGGGATACTTCTTTGTCAAACACTTCCCCCGAAGTTGTTGAATGAAATGGTCCAACTTCTCAAAAATGTCAACGCAGAGTCTCTCTGTTTATTGCAGACGCTGCTGCCCTGACGAATCAAAGCGACTTGGAGTGAAAATAACACATTTGACGTCCTAATAAAAATGTCAGCCCCCAGTAAACAGACAGAGATGTTTGAGAGGTTGGACCGTACTTTAAAACAACCTCGGGCGGGTCGTCCCTAGTAGTGAAATACGTGCCATACGGATGATGGCACGCTGGAAGCCTGCATGCATACTTGACTTACTTGACTTAATCCTCTTGGCCTCCTTAGGAGCGTACAGGGCGTCCACCGTGGGTCTCCACCTCACTCTCTCACTGCCCAGCGGTCTCCGTTTCCTGCCAGGAGGTCCTGGTCTTATTTAGCTTGTCAAGCGTGGAGCGCCTCCAGTTGTTTTTTGGTCTCTCTGGCTTCCTCGTTCCTTGTGGGTTATAGTCCAGAGCCTGTTTTGTTATGTTAGTTGATTCCTTTTTAAGTGTATGCCCAATCCATCTCCACTTTCTCCTTTTGATTTCAATGTTGATTCACTCCTGTGTTTGTCTGTTCCCACAGATCTGTGTGTTATTTTGCTGGGCCACCGTATCCTCAATATGTATCGGAGGCAGTTGTTGATAAACGCTTGCAGTTTATTGATGATTGATTTTGTGGTTTTCCAGGTTTCACAGCCATAGAGTAGGACAGATTTGACATTTGAGTAAAATATTCTGATTTGTTTTTGGAGAGCTGGAAAGAGAGCCATACAGGTCACAGTGTTCTGAAGAGAGACATACAGGTCACAGTGTTCTGAAGAGAGACATACGGGTCACAGTGTTCTGAAGAGAGACATACAGGTCACAGTGTTCTGAAGAGAGACATACGGGTCACAGTGTTCTGAAGAGAGACATACAGGTCACAGTGTTCTGAAGAGAGACATACAGGGCACAGTGTTCTGAAGAGAGACGTACGGGTCACAGTGTTCTGAAGAGAGACATACAGGTCACAGTGTTCTGAAGAGAGACATACTGGTCACAGTGTTCTGAAGAGAGACGTACGGGTCACAGTGTTCTGAAGAGAGACATACGGGTCACAGTGTTCTGAAGAGAGACATACAGGTCACAGTGTTCTGAAGAGAGACATACGGGTCACAGTGTTCTGAAGAGAGACATACAGGTCACAGTGTTCTGAAGAGAGACATACAGGTCACAGTGTTCTGAAGAGAGACGTACAGGTCACAGTGTTCTGAAGAGAGACATACAGGTCACAGTGTTCTGAAGAGAGACGTACAGGTCACAGTGTTCTGAAGAGAGACATACAGGTCACAGTGTTCTGAAGAGAGAGACATACAGGTCACAGTGTTCTGAAGAGAGACATACAGGGCACAGTGTTCTGAAGAGAGACATACAGGGCACAGTGTTCTGAAGAGAGACATACAGGGCACAGTGTTCTGAAGAGAGACATACAGGGCACAGTGTTCTGAAGAGAGACATACAGGGCACAGTGTTCTGAAGAGAGACATACGGGTCACAGTGTTCTGAAGAGAGAGACGTACAGGTCACAGTGTTCTGAAGAGAGACATACAGGTCACAGTGTTCTGAAGAGAGACATACGGGTCACAGTGTTCTGAAGAGAGAGACGTACAGGTCACAGTGTTCTGAAGAGAGACATACAGGTCACAGTGTTCTGAAGAGAGACGTACAGGTCACAGTGTTCTGAAGAGAGACATACAGGTCACAGTGTTCTGAAGAGAGACATACAGGTCACAGTGTTCTGAAGAGAGACATACGGGTCACAGTGTTCTGAAGAGAGAGACGTACAGGTCACAGTGTTCTGAAGAGAGACATACAGGTCACAGTGTTCTGAAGAGAGAGACATACAGGTCACAGTGTTCTGAAGAGAGACATACTGGTCACAGTGTTCTGAAGAGAGACATACAGGTCACAGTGTTCTGAAGAGAGACATACAGGTCACAGTGTTCTGAAGAGAGACATACGGGTCACAGTGTTCTGAAGAGAGAGACATACAGGTCACAGTGTTCTGAAGAGAGACATACGGGTCACAGTGTTCTGAAGAGAGAGACATACAGGTCACAGTGTTCTGAAGAGAGACATACAGGTCACAGTGTTCTGAAGAGAGACATACGGGTCACAGTGTTCTGAAGAGAGACATACAGGTCACAGTGTTCTGAAGAGAGAGACATACAGGTCACAGTGTTCTGAAGAGAGAGACATACAGGTCACAGTGTTCTGAAGAGAGACATACAGGTCACAGTGTTCTGAAGAGAGACATACGGGTCACAGTGTTCTGAAGAGAGAGACATACAGGTCACAGTGTTCTGAAGAGAGACATACAGGTCACAGTGTTCTGAAGAGAGACATACGGGTCACAGTGTTCTGAAGAGAGAGACGTACAGGTCACAGTGTTCTGAAGAGAGACATACAGGTCACAGTGTTCTGAAGAGAGACATACAGGTCACAGTGTTCTGAAGAGAGACATACAGGTCACAGTGTTCTGAAGAGAGACATACAGGTCACAGTGTTCTGAAGAGAGACATACAGGTCACAGTGTTCTGAAGAGAGACATACAGGTCACAGTGTTCTGAAGAGAGACGTACAGGTCACAGTGTTCTGAAGAGAGACGTACAGGTCACAGTGTTCTGAAGAGAGACGTACGGGTCACAGTGTTCTGAAGAGAGACATACAGGTCACAGTGTTCTGAAGAGAGACATACGGGTCACAGTGTTCTGAAGAGAGACATACGGGTCACAGTGTTCTGAAGATAGAGATACAGGTCACAGTGTTCTGAAGAGAGACATACAGGTCACAGTGTTCTGAAGAGAGACATACAGGGCACAGTGTTCTGAAGAGAGACATACAGGTCACAGTGTTCTGAAGAGAGACATACGGGTCACAGTGTTCTGAAGAGAGACATACGGGTCACAGTGTTCTGAAGATAGAGATACAGGTCACAGTGTTCTGAAGAGAGACATACAGGTCACAGTGTTCTGAAGAGAGACATACGGGTCACAGTGTTCTGAAGAGAGACATACGGGTCACAGTGTTCTGAAGATAGAGATACGGGTCACAGTGTTCTGAAGAGAGACATACGGGTCACAGTGTTCTGAAGATAGAGATACAGGTCACAGTGTTCTGAAGAGAGACATACGGGTCACAGTGTTCTGAAGAGAGACATACGGGTCACAGTGTTCTGAAGAGAGACATACAGGTCACAGTGTTCTGAAGAGAGACATACAGGTCACAGTGTTCTGAAGAGAGACATACAGGTCACAGTGTTCTGAAGAGAGACGTACGGGTCACAGTGTTCTGAAGAGAGAGACATACAGGTCACAGTGTTCTGAAGAGAGACATACAGGTCACAGTGTTCTGAAGAGAGACGTACAGGTCACAGTGTTCTGAAGAGAGACATACGGGTCACAGTGTTCTGAAGAGAGAGACATACAGGTCACAGTGTTCTGAAGAGAGAGACATACAGGTCACAGTGTTCTGAAGAGAGACATACAGGTCACAGTGTTCTGAAGAGAGACGTACAGGTCACAGTGTTCTGAAGAGAGACATACAGGTCACAGTGTTCTGAAGAGAGAGACATACGGGTCACAGTGTTCTGAAGAGAGACATATGGGTCACAGTGTTCTGAAGAGAGACATACAGGTCACAGTGTTCTGAAGAGAGACATACGGGTCACAGTGTTCTGAAGAGAGACGTACAGATCACAGTGTTCTGAAGAGAGACGTACAGGTCACAGTGTTCTGAAGAGAGACGTACAGGTCACAGTGTTCTGAAGAGAGACATACGGGTCACAGTGTTCTGAAGAGAGAGACATACAGGTCACAGTGTTCTGAAGAGAGACGTACAGGTCACAGTGTTCTGAAGAGAGACGTACAGGTCACAGTGTTCTGAAGAGAGAGACATACGGGTCACAGTGTTCTGAAGAGAGACATACGGGTCACAGTGTTCTGAAGAGAGACGTACAGGTCACAGTGTTCTGAAGAGAGACGTACAGGTCACAGTGTTCTGAAGAGAGACATACAGGTCACAGTGTTCTGAAGAGAGACATACGGGTCACAGTGTTCTGGAGAGAGACATACAGGTCACAGTGTTCTGAAGAGAGACATACGGGTCACAGTGTTCTGAAGAGAGACATACAGGTCACAGTGTTCTGAAGAGAGACATAAATAATAAATAAATAAATAATAATTTAGGACCTGCTCCGAGGTCACCATTTGGCACACATGCGAACCATGCATACAATGCGTATCTGCGATTAACCCATCCGGTCGTCCTTCCCCCCCAAGGGTAGCCGGGAGCAGACAGGCGCCACGTGAGCCGCGCCAGGGGACCAATCCAAGTGCTCCTGTCCGTCTTCGTCAAGGACGCCACAGCGTTAGCGATCTTGTTGTTGTGCATGTTTTTCCATTGGGTTTATCTTATCGGGGGGGGAAACCCTTGCGAGCACGGGGAGAACATGCAAACTCCACACAGAAAGGCCTGGGAGATACCCCACCTGGGTAACTGGCATCATGGAAACCTGGTCCCCAAGCGGGATTCGAACCCTGGACCTTCTTGCTGTGAGGCGACAGTGTTAACCACTACACCACCGTACCGTAGACATACTGGTCACAGTGTTCTGAAGAGAGACATACTGGTCTGTAGTTGCACATCCTTAGCGGCTCCTCCATCTGTGTGTATTACCTCATGGAATGGAAGTACGACGAGACGATAGAGAAGTAATATTTATTATGTGTACATGTGACTGTTGGGAGTAAGATATATATATATAAAGAGAGTGATATGTAGAGAATGGTGTAACATGGCAGACCACTAGAGACGGTCTATATATGAGGAGGACGAGACTGAGTACTGCAGTAGTTCTGGATGGGGCAGAGCTGCGACTCACAACTATTGAATCAATTAGCAATTATTACTTCAATTAATCAGATACAAAAAAGGGGGGGGGGGTGTATGTAGAAAACAAAGCGTTATTCCCCGTCTTGTACAATGTTCTTTCAAACAACTTGCAAATTGACGGTTATAAAACAAAAAGCAAACATAAATGTATGCTATACATCAAGAGTGCAAAAAGTATAGGTTTTTATAAAGTGCACATACTGTAGCATGTCTTTTTACAGTTGTGTTTAAGACCTGTCTAAGTCTTCAGTTTGAAAGGAGCTTAACGATTTAAATCGTAATAAAGGAAAAGACTAAACGCAAACAGTGTTAACAGGTTTTGCTATACATTAAATGGCTTCAACAACAGGCCATGGAGGTGCAAATTTGTTTAATAATCAATTAGATGTTGATTAGTCAATTAGTTGTTGCTGACCTAGAATGGGGAAATCTGTAACTCTAAAGAAACAACAATGAAACAACTCGCTAGAAAACAAATATATTCAAATAAAAATGTTTTATGTTGAGTAAAATTATAATTTACAGTATCTTGAGTTTAATTATATATATATATATTTTTTGGCGATCTCGAACGGCTGAGAATTGCACAGTGATTGGTTGCCATGGTAACTCATAAAATAAAAACTTCTGACTAAATGAACCATTCTGCGTTGTCAGTAATTTACCAGTGACTTTAACTACAAAAGAAAAACAATGAATATGTACGACAGATTCTAAGATACGGATGACTCCCTATTCAGGTTGCCACGTTGCCAGGTACGTGGCCTGGGCCTTTATGTGTGGAGTTTGAATGTTCTCCCCGTGCTCGCAAGGGTTTCCCCTCCCAATAAGATAAACCCAATGGAAAAACTTGCAGAACAGATCGCCAACGCTGGCCCGTCCCTGACGAAGATTGGTCCCCGGGCGCGGCCCACTCTGCAGCCCATGTCTGCTCCGGGCTGTCCTTGGTGGGAAGGACGACGGGATGGGAAAAGTGCAGAGAGACATTTCATCTGCGACTCAGTGCACTGTGTGTGTTCCTGTGGGTCACCCATCTCGCAATGTGTGTGTGTTAATCTGCATGACAATTAAAGACTTCTTGTTAGTCCTCGTTATCAAGATGGCAGCTGAGTGAACCAACTTCTCTTCAGACAGACATTGATACCTCCCTCAGCTACCTCATGCTGGTGTGTGTGTTTGTGTGTGCATTTTTATGTTCGCGTGCGAGTCTATGTGGGTGTGAAACAATTGCGTATGGAAATGTATGTTACAGCCCCCCCCCCCTCCCCCTGAAGCTGTTGGAAAGAGCAGGGCAGTTCTCATGCAAGGTCGCGTGCTCTATCTCCTAACACTGCACTGCATCAAAATGTGTTTACATACCATTAGGCCTCTTGGTATTTGGTTTCCACTGTTTGTTTGAATTTATAATAAAACACAACATACTTGTGCCAAAATGTCGCCTGGAGCTAAAACACCTACAAAAAGTATTGATGTTTGTGTGTTGTGTATGTACTAAAATAAACAAATTACTTGTTTTATTGGGTATTATAGTAGTAAGTCCTACTGTAGAACATGACATATTAGCATGACATCTGTTGCTTGTCAATCGCGCAGTCGTTCAGTATTGACATTACTAAATGAGATGTCATGCTAATATGTCATGTTCTACAGTAGGACTTACTACTATAATACCTAATGAAACAAGTCATTAGAATAATAGAAGCCTACTTTGCTGGAACGATTAATTTCGCACTTGTGTGTGTGTGCTCGTGTGCTGAGGCTGCTTCACTAAGCCATTTCTCCACACATTTATTTAGTTCTAGCAATATGACTATAAACCAACAATAAATAATATCATATAGAAAAAGACAGTATATGGCATATTAATACAGTATATTCCACTATACAGTAGCTATATCCACGGCGATCGGTTTAGTTCTTATTTATTTGCAACAATGCCTCATTGAGTCAGGACTATAAATGCAAAACGTAATTGTTAATGATACAAATATTGTCGTATTTATTGTCATTATAATTATTTAATTCCACGGATGTCTGTAGTATCGGCAATCCCCAGAGAAAGCTGTTGAAAACAGGGCGCACACCAGTCTGTCCGACTTACGACATTCGTAAATTCGTAAATCCTACAACGAATTTACAATACAAAGCCGTTCGAGAATGCTATCGTCTATCTTCTCTCCTTCCTTTCTAAAACACTTGAACGTGCTGTATCCAACTAACTTACTGGTTATCTCTTATAGAATGACCTCCTAGACCCTAATCAGTCATGTTTTAAATACGACCGGCGCTATTGATATGCAAATAGCGACATTAGGTGCGTGCAATCCCAGTTGATTTCACGCACCACTGGCCACTCCACAGAAACAGCCCTCATTGCAGTCACTTAGCAAAAGGCCTCTCCTCTGTCCTGATTCTCCTGGACCTATCTGCACCCTTCGACACAGTCAACCATCAGATCCTCCCCGCATCCCTCACAGGAATGGGAGTGGCTGGCTCTGCGCTGACATGGCTGACATCATACCTCAATGACCGCTCCTACCAAGTGTTATAGAGAGGGACCCTGTCGGCCACCTGCCTCCTGCGGATAGGTGTCCCCCAGGGCTCGGTCCTAGGACCCCTTCTCTTCTCCCTCTACACTAAATCTCTGGGTAACATTATCACGTCTCATGCCTTCTCGTATCATTGCTATGCTGATGATACTCAACTCTTCCTCTCCTTCCCTCCCTCAGATATCCACGTCTCTGAGCGGATCTCGGCCTGTCTGTCCGACATCTCCGCCTGGATGACGACTAACCACCTCAAACTGAACCTAAGCAAAACAGAATTGCTCCACCTGCCAGCCAAATCCTCCCCCCTGACCGACCTTTCCATCACAGTCGAGTATGCAGCTGTGACCGCGTCCCCGACCGCCAAGAACCTTGGTGTTGTCCTCGACGACCAGTTGAACTTCTCCGCTCACATCGCAGCGACAACCAGAACCTGCAGATTCCTCCTGAGCAACATCAGAAGGATACGCCCCTTCCTGACAAAAGAAGCCACTCAACTCCTCGTCCAATCAACAGTCATCTCCCGCCTCGACAACTGCAACGCACTGCTTGCTGGCCTCCCGGCCACAGCCACCAAGCCTCTTCAACTCATTCAGAACGCAGCGGCCCGCCTGATCTCAAACCTACCGAAGTCAGCCCATGTCACCCCACTTCTTAGGGACCTGCACTGGCTCCCCATTACGAATCCGCTTCAAGGCCCTCAACCTGGCATACCGTGCAGCAAAGGGAACTGCTCCCGCCTACCTCCGGTCAATGGTCGCTAACTACACACCCTCAAGTCCCCTACGCTCTGCATCTTCTGGCCGTCTCAGACCCACTCCTATCCGAGCTCCGGGAGGGTCATCAAGGAGAAGCCGCCTTTTCTCAGTCCTTGCCCCACAATGGTGGAACGAACTGCCCACCACAGTTAGGACAGCCGAAACCCATCCAATCTTTCGCCGTCGACTAAAGACGCACTTCTTCAACCATTATCTGAAAGATTAAAAAAAAATAAAAAATCTAACCCTAAATAACCTTACTGTCATGCACTTGTCCTAATATACTAACATACACTGTAGCACTCAACACTTTGATGAACATTGTTACTCAGCGGATCGAGTTGTGCCCTTCCTGATGACTTGTCGTACAGAACTTGTAAGTCGCTATAAAAGCATCAGCTAAATGACTAAACGTAAATGTAAATGTAAGTACGTAAATCGAGTTACGAAGGAATTCTTTGGTAACTTTTACGTATGTCCGTTTGAGAATGAGGACCAATGACTAGCACACGGAAGAGGAAGTCTTGGCCCGGATGTTGAGAACCAGAAGCCAGCAGCCAGCGGCTACACCGGAAGTTACGCCCCCAGAGGCTAATCATGTTCAGTAAAAGAATTACGATCGCCGATGGGTTCCAAGATCACATGATGGCCCATAACGGGCCCTAACAGCATCGCCAACTCCAACAGACCCGTACCCTGTATTCAGGTATTCACAGTGCCGATGCTACACACCCTGCCACCACAAAGCCCCTAATCGCCACCACAACTCCATGTGTAGATAGATAGGCAGTGAGAGCTGGCACATCACCAGGGTTGTCTGACTCTTAACTTCTAATTGCCTCGGCCAGTCCTTCGTGCCAGCTGCCGTCAGGCTCCACAACCGTTGGGCAGGGACTGTTGCCAGCAGCCGTAGATTTAACGGCGGCAGAACTCGAGAACTATACTAGGAATGTCTGACCACTATGTGTGTCTGACTCTTACCACCAAACCTGCACGGACTACAACATATGGTGTATATCATGCCAGTTAGGGTACCTTGGGTATACTGCACTTGTATATTGCACCTGTGTATACTGTTACTGTTACTCATAATTGTATTGTATAATATAACTGATAGGGCATACAGACCCTCATCTGCACCTTTGATTACACTTTTCTCATATTCTTATATTCAAAGTTGATTATATTGTTTACACTGTTTATTTTTTATTCATTTTCTCATATATTTCTTTACATTCAGATCAAATGTCTTTCTACTATTGCCCATACCTGTACCTCCCCTCCCCATGCTGCTATGATGGCCGAATTTCCCCAATGGGATCAATAAAGGAATAATCTGATCTTAAACACTGCACGGACTCTGGCACAGTGTGTTACAACTATGTATACTATTATCGATAGAGTATAAATTGCCTACAATGTATTGCCATTATATTATTATTAATATTATTATCTTATTTCCTGCCTGTACCTCCCCTCCCCCGCTCCCCATGCTGCTATGCCACCTGCATGTCCCACAAGGGGATCAATAAAGGAACACTTGACTTGACTTTAATTACTGACGGTTTGAGCTTCAACGGAGAGAACTGGCAGTGGAAGCTCACTCTGATTATGATTATGTATCGTATTCGTAACATGTGTGTAACGTGTCTCGGCTTCCAGCCAAATCTGATGAGAGCAGAGCCGAAGATCATATAACCATTTGTTGCAACAAATGGTTCATAATCTCCTGACGAGAATGTTCCCATGCGAGTAAAAGGTCATGGAAGGATTCCACTCGGCCACATCGTTATCCCATCAGACTGTTTGTAAACAAACATTTGTGGAAGCTGTGGTTCTAGTGGCTACTGACACACACACTCACACACAGACCAACTGATCCCCATATATCCTGTAACTCCGGATAAACTGCGGTCAGAGTGACTGGGGGAAAACAAAAGTGGATCTCTTGAAGGGATTACCCGGCGGAGAAGACGACAAACCCGGAATCCAGCCATTCCAGGGTTGGGGGTGTGTCCCTGTCTCTAAACAATTCATTGCAGGTAAGGGTCAGCTGATGCGTTCAGTCTGTCCTCATCAATCAATCAGAGATCTTTTACCGGGTTTCACTACCAGGAAGTTGCAAGTTGGGCGGCCGACCGAGTTGTGAATACAAGTTTTAAACTCAGGCTAATTTCATTAGATCCAAGGTGTGATGTATCACCAACCGTTCACCTTTTGTGCTATCAAAAACCACAAACAAACACTGTATTCTGTCTGTGTATGGAGTATCATGAGACACCCAGTAGGTAATCAGAAATATCATGTTGACATACTGGGATTCTTAAAAGTTGATCAAACCACCTGTATCCAGAAAGAAATGCTGAATAATGTGGCTGAACCTGCCGCCTTGGGTCTGAGCGGTCCTAACTAGGTCCTAACTAGGTCCTAACTAGGTATGCACCATGTCAAACATGGTAAGGAAAAGGTCAGTATGTTTGTCACTAGAAACTCAGTGTTAAAAAATACAGCAAATTGCCATTTATACTATTGGTATACTGTTCTGCCAGACACTGTTATAATTAACCTCTGTCGGTGATGGAGCGAATGAGTGAGTTATATATATATATACAGTACATACATACAATACACCCTGTATATAAACATCCCCTCCCCTCGACACTGTTGCTGCCGATAAAAAACTGTACATAGCCATTTTGTTATTAACATTTTATATAGTATAATATCTACATCCTGATCTGAAATGCACACTTTTTTAGAACTGTATATAGTAATCTTTATTTTAGCCATCTTATTTTATTCTATGCTAAATGTATTGTATTGCACTGCACACTTTTTCGAACTGTATATAATAATCTTTATTTTAGCCATCTTATTTTATTCTATGCTAAATTTATTGTATTGCACTGCACACTTTTTCGAACTGTATATAATAATCTTTATTTTAGTCATCTTATTTTATTCTATGCTAAATTGATTGTATTTTTATTATCGGAAGCTGCTATGGTCGAGGGACCACCATAAATAGATTTTCACTCTTCTTGCTGTAAAGGACTGAAATAAGGGACAATAAAGGAATCTGATCTGATAGTGATACCCCTCTGGCTGGAGCCCTTGTCCTCTGCGGTGACAGTGAGCCGGGTGTCGCGTTCCCTCTGCTCGTGTGAACGATCTGTCATGCTGACTTTACGGCACATTAATCATACAGGTGATGCAGCTGTGGATACGCAGTATCCTTTTCTGCCCTTCGTTCCTTATTCAAGTCTGAAGGCACGCCTTAAATATTCACAAGCTGCCAGAGAGATGGGGGGATGTTACTGAAAGCGGTCACATCACATGACTGCTCACGGCTGGGACACAGGCACGGATGGGGTGGGAAGCATCTTTTATTTAAAAAAAATTTACAAGCCAATTTAAAGACTAATATTGAGTGATATTGTCTTGTTACTTCATTTTGCTGTACCCCGTGGTGCAGTTACAGTATGTAGGCTACCAGTATGTAGTATGTAGGCTTCCAGTATGTAGTATGTAGGCTACCAGTATGTAGTATGTAGGCTACCAGTATGTAGTATGTAGGCTACCAGTATGTAGTATGTAGGCTACCAGTATGTAGTATGTAGGCTACCAGTATGTAGGCTACCAGTATGTAGTATGTAGGCTACCAGTATGTAGTATGTAGGCTACCAGTATGTAGGCTACCAGTATGTAGTATGTAGGCTACCAGTATGTAGTATGTAGGCTACCAGTATGTAGTATGTAGGCTACCAGTATGTAGGCTACCAGTATGTAGGCTACCAGTATGTAGTATGTAGGCTACCAGTATGTAGGCTACCAGTATGTAGGCTACCAGTATGTAGTATGTAGGCTACCAGTATGTAGGCTACCAGTATGTAGTATATAGGCTACCAGTATGTAGTATGTAGGCTACCAGTATGTAGTATGTAGGCTACCAGTATGTAGTATGTAGGCTACCAGTATGTAGGCTACCAGTATGTAGTATGTAGGCTACCAGTATGTAGTATGTAGGCTACCAGTAGGCTACCAGTATGTAGTATGTAGGCTACCAGTATGTAGGCTTCCAGTATGTAGTATGTAGATCTGTGTTGAGATATCATTTTATCTTTGTACAGCTTGACTGGTTCAAAATGACCAGCTAGTATAATGTGTGTGTGTGTCTCTAGCAGAGACTCCAAAGTACCAAGGTTATCTTTCCAGCCAGCCAAAGCAAGGTCTTGTTGTTCCTGCCTACTGAGAACCCAGTTTGTTTATACTTTCATCATTCATCATATCTTCTGTTCTAATATTATGTCTATTTCTGTGTATTAACGTACGTGTTGCCCAGACCTCTTGGTCACTTTGCTGGTCAGATTCAGTGTGTGAACACATGTTGTCTCTGACTGTAAACTGAACTTTCATTTTGTGGCCACAGATGAAATAAACTATGTTTCTATTTTTAATAACGACTCAGAATGTTTGATGATGATACAAACGGCTCATCGTTTTGTCCTTTAACATTTCCCATAACAGATACCAGTATGTAGTATGTAGGCTACCAGTATGTAGTATGTATATGTAGGCTACCAGTATGTAGTATGTATATGTAGGCTACCAGTATGCAACAAATGGTCCTGCATGACCACTGCACAATGCACATATTGTTTTTACCTCACCTGCACAATGCAGTATATAAATGTATTTCTGCAAATATAAATAAAGAATAATATAAAAGGTATCTCAGACGGGCATCAGCAGGTCTTAAAACCAGGCCTAAACAGACTCAGTGGAGGTTTGTGGAGTGCTGATGATAAACGCCTTCTTCCACTTTCAATTCAGTGAATTCTGACACCAAACGGTTGTTATTATCCAACCTAGATTGACATGTACAGTAAATTGAGGTAGATTGATGGAAATAAATACAATTTTGATGAACATGTGTTTTTATAGGTATATGTGGATATACGTAGGCTACAGTATACCAACCTCTTTTTGTAGGTATAATGTGGATGTAAGTAGGCCACAGTATATCAACCTCCTTTTGTAGGTATTTTGAGTATTCCCGCCTCTAAGCATAAATGTGTTTTTGTGGAATGTGTTTATTTTTTTTACCCACCATGAAGCAGGATATGGGTCTATTTTACTCCAATGTTCAGAATGTTCCCTCGACGTGACTGTAGATGAGGGAAACCTCAGCTGCCTTTCGAGTTTAAATAAAGGTTTGAAATTAAATGGAAAAAAGAATGTAAACTAACTTTTTACAGCCATAAATAGACAATACAATAAAAAAAATGAATATTTACCTGTCTAGTGTTAGTCCTTGTATCAAGAACTGAGACAGAATGCCAAAATACCAAAATAATACAAGAAGTGTTTTAGTGGTATTGTTGTTACCTGTTACGTTTGGATCACTGATTGGGCCTTTAACAATGACTACAGTTACTGCTTCCACCCCAAGAGAGAGAGAGAGAGAGAGAGAGAGAGAGAGAGAGAGAGAGAGAGAGAGAGAGAGAGAGAGAGAGAGACAGAGAACAAAAAACAAGAGATCCAAGTTTTCCTTATCAAGAAACAAGTCTTTTAATAGATGAGATTTGTTTTCAAAAACACACACAAAAAAAGACATTGGAAAACGCTGCAGCATTGTACACTGTCTGTATTCACTATGCAGCTACCACCTCATCATCATCACTTATCAAAAAGGTAGCGAGAGAGAGATAGAGAGAGAGAGAGGGAGAGGGAGAGAGAGAAAAGCCTTTTTCTAAATTGTCCTTCGTTAAGACAGCAAAGCCCTCAAAAGGTTAGCTCTTTTAAATATACACTTCTGCCTATTACAATAAATATGAATCATCGGACATTCATTGAAATGAACACACACACACAAAAAGAGAAAGGTAATCATACAAAAAAAGGTGAAAGCATTTACAATATTGTGCATCAAACTGATAGTCAGTCAGTCTGGGTTTGGGCTGAGAGGGACGCTGATCCATATTCCCAGGAGTGCAACTAGGAAGCCACCACAGTAGCTTCACAGAAACTGAGAATGTCATACCGACTCATCATTTTGGTGTTTTTACAATTCATTGAACTAATATTGATCGTGAAGGTTTAAGACGGTATGCAAACTGACCTGGATTCTTTATTATTTTGGACTGAAAAGAGAAAACTGAAAAATGCATGTTTTTTGTTCATCTCAATAGAATCTTTTTTTTGCAGTAAGATAAGCTACACCATGTTGAAATGTAGATGTTGCTGGAAATATTATCATCAAAATATGTACAATGTTTTTTTTTTATTGACATGAAAAGATATGGATTCGATGTTCATGGTGGCGACTTCTAACCATGAAACTGTTCACGTAAAGAAAAGATGACAATCTCAATAACAATGGTCTTCCTTCTTTACCTTCCATACGAGCTGAGTCACATGTTCTCTCTCTCTCTCCCTGCATGTACACACACACACACACACACACACACACACACACACACACACACACACACACACACACACACACACGCACACGCACACGCACACGCACACGCACGCACACACACACAAATTCTTTGTGCATCTTTTTTTAATATATTTTTGTGTGAACTGTCCTTCAATTGAGAATTAGTCATTTTACCTGATTGAGATAACCATGTAGAATATCTTTGTTTTGCACATATAATTTCGGGACGCCTTCAAATATGCTCAATCCTTAAGCTGTTACCCTTTACTCACATGCTCACAAACTTGCCCTCAGGTCCAATATGTTGATTTAGTCGCCTGTGACTGAAGTAAGTTAAAAACGAAACAGTTTTTCTTTCTTTCTTTTTTACAGTAAAAGCTTTGTCAAAACCTCCCATGAAAGCCACGGCTACACGACACAAAAAAAACTAAACTGTGCATCTAGAAAAGCCTCATGTCTTTTTCTTCCACTATATCCAAAAGTGCTTGGGGATGATAATAACTACAACCTGTATTCCATAAAATACTAAATCAAAATATCCAAAACATTAAAATGTTTGGGGGGGGGGGGGGGGGGGGGGGGGGGATTGTCACAACGCTGTGTCTTTCGAACTCGAGCATCGTCTGTCGACCTCTTCGTCAAATTGAAGACGTTAAATAAAATGCCGATATCCCGGGGTTCCTCATAATCGAAGATGGTCCTTGCTCTCTAATGCTGGTGTACGCGTATAATAATAACAACGACATCATGTACTATAATGTACACAATACGAAAAGGTAATATCTGTTGCACAAGTGTTGCTGTGAAGCACACGCTGCTCTGTTATTGCATGTATACGTAGGGGTTGGCTTTGTGGTGCCCCGTGTTCATCGCGCAGGGCATAATGTTCCTCGCACCGACCACCATGGACTGGGCCATATCGTGACCTTCTGACCACGGGGGGGAATCCATGGGCTCCCGCTTGATCGAATGGATGATTCCGTGACCTTTGAACTCATAGCCGCCATGTTTATTGTAGTCCTGGTGCATGTAGGTCTTGTGGGGGTCCAGAGGAGCGTTGGGGTAGATGTGTGTGTCCATGAGGTTCACCGATTGGCTGCTGCACAGCGGGTCAGAATGAGAGAGTCTTTGAGGACTAAACTGGCTGTTGTTGTTGTTGTTGTTGCTGTTGTTGTTGTTGTTGTTGTTGTTGCTGCTACCCGGGTCTTTGTCGCATTTCAACATACGTCCGGGAGCGCCGCCTCCGCCATTGCTGACGGCATAGTTTTGATAGTGGCCGTTGTTGTACGGCGGGCTGATGCCCGCTTTCCCTCGCTGGCACGGCGTAAACTGATGGTCGTAGTAATCCGCCTCCGCTTTGGGCTGGACGCCTCCGCTCGGGTCGTACACGCCGCTGTTGCCGTAGCGACGGTCCATGGCCTCCGGGTCGCGACAGGTCCAGGGTCGCCCGTACGCGTCGCAGCCGTTCTCCGAGTCCGAGTCCTGCTCCACCTTGATGGGCGTCATCTGTGACATCAGGCGGCCGTCGTAGCACTCGCCGTAGCTCTCGCTCTTCACGGGCTCCACGCAGTAGGCGTCTGGGTCCGTCGGACTCTGCAGGCTTCCGTAGAGCTTGGGGACAAACACCTCGCCCCCCCGCCCCCCGCCGTGGCACCCGGGAGACAGACGGTACGGCCTCCCGTATTGCCCTGCCTTGTTCAGCCGGTTGGAGGGGATGTAGCCCACGCCGCCTTGACCCGCCCTGAGGGGGCCCGAGCCCGGCCTCATAGGCCACCCGCCGCCCAGGCCCTGGCTGAGGCCTTTGTTGTTGTGGGGAGCCACGGAGGTCTTGCAGTAGTTCAGCGGCTCCTCCTGGCCGTAGTAGCCGTCAGGGCGGTACTTGAGGTTGTCTTTGGAGAGGGGGGTCCAGGGGGTGTGTTGTCCCCGCGGGCCGCCTCCCGGGGTGGGGCAGGGGAGGAGGAGAGGGTCCCCGGTGTCGCCCATGTCCCCGTTCATAGAGTGCCTCCTGAAGTGCTCGTCTCGCTCGCTGTAAACAGAGAGGAGGAAAAGGTCAGAGGAGAGGTTTAGTCACATCTGGTCACATCAGTCACACGACACAAAGTGCTATAAACAAAACAATGTCCGTAGAAGTCATCGTTAGAGTTCAGACTGTCAGCATAATTAAAATAAATAGGCCGTCAAATATCCCGGGTCCTTTCTGTGTCGTCAGATCAAAAGTCAACAACTCGCTGGCCCGCTTCATCCATGGATGAGTCACTGTAAATGCAACAATCTGGGTTCAGTCCACTGGTTTATCTTACCAGAAGAAGGTGACTAATTTCTCCCAGCATCTGTCCCCCCCCCCCCCCAAAAAAGAATGAAAGTATGGAGCCAAAACCATACATCAGCCTTCAGCTCATTGGCTACGATTGCCACTTAACGATTATCACCTGCTAGGTGATTACAATCGACCATTGTTTGTGACCAAGATGCTTATGAACAGGCCTAGCTAAGAGAACTAACTCTGCAAATGGAGGGAACGCTCTGCTGAGTCATGCTCTCTTGTTTCCCGCTGAGTCATAAATGCCGATGGGTAAGATCTCCAATGTGAAGACACTATAGGAGGGCAAGCAGGCGGGTTCGACTCAGTCTATATTATGATGCCTGTCCTCAGTCTATGGCTATTCTCATGCATATTCTGGGGGGGTGTGGCCTCACAGGCCAGGTCATCAGACTGAAACATGATGTCATAAGTACCATCATGTCATAAGTATGTATCATGAGGACGGGGAACAAGTATTCACAGATGAATTTACGTATATATTGCTGCTGTCGGGCAAAGACCTCTCGATGAAGTTATGATGTTTCACCACCCTAAGAACTGTGTGAAATCCCTTTGAATCCAAATATATAGCCTAACTTAATTTTTTTTTGTAAAATGTAAAAAATGTGTTTGTTTTTCTTCAAACCTGAAAAGTTGACCCTCTTGGAGATACATGGTTTTCATCCCGACAACAGGGATGTAATGGAATGTGAATTTACAGCGTGAACTACACGCAAAACGACAAACATTCCTCGTGTTTCCTGTTAAATTCTCTCGTGGTACATAAATAATCCTCTTTGACGGTATCTTTCAAGTCAAGATTACAAGAGACCATTCAGTGGTTTTTCTCCCGTTCCTCCCTCCCTCCCTCCCTCCCTCCCTCCCTCCCTCCCGCTCTCTTCCCTCCCGTCTCTCTCCTCTATCACCTCATCTCTTTCTCTTTATCGCTCTCCTCTAACACTCCCTCACCCTTCCTGTTTATCTCTCTCTCTCTTTATCTCTCTCTCTCTCTCTCTCTCTCTCTCTCTCTCTCTCTCTCTCTCTTTCTCTCTCTTTCTTCAGAGAGAGGTCTCAGGAGAGGATGAGAGGATGAGAGGCAGCTCTAGTCATAGATCTTGTCGTCCCCCTCTGCCTCTGCCTCATAGTGCTTCTTCTCCGCTCATCGCACCGCTCTGTTGAGTTATGACTCAAGACACACACAGCACGTCGGGCCAAAGAGGGCTTAAAGCTACAATCCGGGATTTATTGAACCCTGGGGGGATATACAGTACACGTAATATATATTTTTTTTGTTTGACTCGTAGATGGAAAATAAGGACTAAGTGGCACAGATGCGAAGTGACGCGGGGCCTTCGAGGCTGCAGTTTGTGGTGTACTACTACTACCGTAACGTGCCTCGCCCCCCCCCCCCCCCCCCCGTGCGCCCGGCTCGCAAAACTCAGATCAAACTCTGTGAAGCCGGGCTCTGATCGAAGGTGGCAGATTCAGCAACCGTGGTGTGGTGTAGCCTATTTCTGGTGTTGAGTGTTTTCAGAAACAGACTGTAGTGGACTGTTTTGGGTGAAAGAAGAGGATGTTTACCGACGACCGGGATGTTTTTCCTACTTGTGAAACGGAGACACGCGAGTCAAGGCCCGCCCCGTTGTCAGCACCCGGTGTTTTGCGTCCAGGCCTGTGGCTTCCTAAAGGCTTTCTAAAACGCTGCCCAGAAGGTGAAACGCCAATAACGGAAACCGACAGTAATCTCAAAACTATTTACTCAACGTGTTGACTTGACTTAAGATGACTCCAGCTCGTCTCCCGAGCGGATCATTACAATGCGACGATAAGGAGGGAGAAGGTAACAGAGAGCAGATACGGGGGTTGGAGCTGTATCAAAGTTCTGAGAGGAAAGACAATATTTTCAATGGGAAAACGATTTTCTGCCTGCGCTCAGAGAACTCAGTAAGCCCATCTCGTTGCGTTAACTTCACATCACTGGCCTCTGCGCTCGACGTGAGATTCACATGCTGCACACAGGTGCAGAGACGCAGCATTCACGTGACGTTTTCAGGCTAAAAGGTACGCTTTCCATGTCCAACGAGCGAGCGACGCGTTATCTAGAATGCAACGTGTTGGCCTTCGAGGTCAGTACCATTTGAACCGGAAAACAGGAGGCCTCTTGCTCATTTG
Organism: Notolepis coatsorum; assembly: GCF_963971535.1. Lineage (NCBI taxonomy): Eukaryota > Metazoa > Chordata > Actinopteri > Aulopiformes > Paralepididae > Notolepis > Notolepis coatsorum. Next base: position 19,173,804 of record NC_140176.1, on the reverse strand, counting down.
ACCCTACAAATATAATTACTACAAGATGAATGAGCTGATAAAGCAGTTATGCGTATATATAGCTGAATTATTTATTCAGTTTGGGCCTCTAAAGTCTCTCTAAACACCTTTGCCACAAAGCTGACGAATCAACTGGAAATAAAAAACGCAAAACAGTGAAAACAGGTGGAATAAGGTGTTTGACAATAATAACTCAGGGTTTTCGGACCATAGCTGTACATGCTCACAGCATGTCCCTGCTGCTGGATGAATAAACTCCAAAGAATCATCCCTGAGGACTGAGGTTTTGACCTCCATCAGATAGAGACCTGGGGAGAAATGGTGTTGTGTGTTCTCTGTCCATAGCTAATGTTGCAAACTATTGTGATTCGGATGAACCATCGCACACAAGCTGACAGCAGACCAGGGAATTGGGAATATTTTTCAGATCGGTCAATGACAAGTATTTTATTTGAATTAATTTACATCATTGTCTATTGAAATACATATGAACACCTTTTGAATGTAAGAGGGCGATGCGACACATTAGCATGCTAACGCAAGACAGTAAGAACAATTCTGCCTGTTTCCTGTTTACCCCGGCTCCGTTTCATGCTTGAAACTTGACTGCCACCTAGTGGCTAACACTTCTGGTCGGGCTTTTAATAACGTCTTTCACTTACTGTTTACTCCATTCCCTGATTCACTTTCATTGGTCCATGCTGCCATATGCTATACTGAGTGCACCTTTCTAGTTAATGTCTGCAATGGCTTTTTAATGGGTTTCATTATGCCCTTGAAAGAACACTCCCAACATTTTGGGAAATACACTTATTTGCCATCTCCCCCAGAGTCAGACAAGAATATTGATATCAGTTTCATCTCTGTGAGTCCAGTAGCCCCAGAGAGAGGTCCATGTGCAATGCTAGCCTAGCTTAGCGCAGGGACTGGAAGCAGTAGGGAGCAGGTAGACTAGTTTAGCACAAGGACTGGAAGCAGTAGGGAGCATCAAAAGTGAAGAAATACAACTTCCAACCACTCCAAAACTGAGATTAAAATGATATCAATCAGATATGGATAACCAAATAAGTGTATTTCCCAAAATGTTGGAGTGTTCCTTTAAGATCATGTAACTTACTCAGACCTCACATTATCCAGGAATTTGGCCCTCCCAGGAGAAATATGGAATATTGTGTTTTTATTGTGGGATGAAATTCTGAAAGAATTGGCTCCATTTCTGATCATATTGTCTAAGTGCTCTGCTGGTATTCCGCTAGACTTTGAGTTGTAACAACATGAGTGACGTCAAACTCTCCAGACTATCATGACATTGTAGTCTTTAACATGTAAACCTAGTACATAATATCTAACTATTCAACATGAATCCGTTGTTGCACTTTGATTGTCAGGGCCCGCCCATAAAAACTAAATGCCCAGCCAGTTGCTTTCCTCTGGTCTGTACTTACTTGCACATTAAAAAGAGCACATAAACGTTCAATTTCAAGGCGGAAAAAAACAACAACAAAAAAAACAAATAAAACGTTAGCCGACAGCCACAACGTGTCAACCAGATAAGTATGTGTGAAGCACATAAAGTGAATTCATGACGGGGGTGACAGGGGTGATGGCAGTGATGGGGGTGACAGGGTTGATGAGGGTTCTTCTTGGTGGTGACTGACTAGCTGCCCTACGAGTCAACTCTTGCCCTTTCGATGCTCCCCAAAGCCAGTAGTGATGCATGCAACAGGGAGCGCCTTATTCAAAGAGAGATGTCTATCTGCCCCTAATTGGCCACAGGGCTCCTGTCCAAGGCTCATTCCACGTTGTGATAGAAGTCTGGGAGGGTTTTTCTGGGGTGAGCAAAGACCACGTGTCTGCGGCTGACTGAGGACAAACGTACAGTTCAGTGCCTTCAGACGGTATTCAGCCCCCTTCACATTTTGTGTTGTTGTTGTTAATTTAAAAATGTATTTCTTTTTTACCATCAATCTACACGATACTATAATACTATATTTATATTACAAGTTTATTCAAATTAAAACACAGAAATTCCAAAAAGAACATCCAATTTGTTAGTGCCTAACGACTGCATGGTTTTGGTGCAAAACCACATGGGACTAGCATACATTGACCGTAAAGAGGAGACTCCTATGGTTCCATTGAACCCCCTTGTCAGATATCTTGAGGTCAGAAGTCAAGAGACACCTTTGAAAATGCTAATGCAAATTTTTTTCCTGTCAAATTGTAGCTTAAGTTTAACCCCTTTTCCGGTGAGCTAGCAGCTGACATCACCATGATGTAGGAGGCTACTCCAACCAAGTCTCTCTCTGTCATCTTGCCAGGTGCGGGACAGTTGTTGCAGGGAACGGTATCGAGAACGTTTGTGGCGTTAGCCTAGGATTTTCTAAAAGATAGCTTATTGTGCGTGTGGGGGTCTTTTTCATCCATACCTTTGCTCCATTGGCATGTTTCCTCCTGGGCTCCCCTTGCTCTTTCCTCTCATGAGCATGGTCTTCATCTTCATCTCTGTGATGGAGGGGAGCAGGAGGGGCACGGCCACGCAGAACAGAGCCAGCTGAGGAGGCAGGAGAGCCCCCGTCGCAGACTTCTTCTTTTGGCCGTTGAGGAACTTCAGCCGGCCCTGGAACTGCATGGTCTGTATCGGCAGAGCAGGTAAGGAGAAACAAGGACACAGAGAGCGTCATGGATGTGAAGCGTGAGGCAGATGTTCTGAACGTGAGTCAAAGTGCCACGTCTGTGAGCCACCACTAGGGGGCAGAGTGACTAGCTCTAATAAATTAATAAATTAATTAATGGGGTATCTTGACATACTGGAATCTCAGTTTGTCATTGTTCTTCTACAGGCACATTAAGAAGGTTTCAGCAGTAGTCATTTAATATGTGAGGAATGGCTGGTTAGCGCTGTTAGCAGTCCTAAGTGAAACAAATGGGCTCCATTAGCTACAATGTACAATAACAAGCTAGCCCGCATTGGTTTCAATGAGGAATGCTAATGATTTGGTTAACTGAAGGGTCTTTGTGCATGGTGAAGAAAAATGTACTAAAAGTCAAGTTCTTTGTGGTTCGATAATAGCAAAGAGAGATTCTTTTCAGGGTCTCGCAAAAGAAAACGGGGCAGATTTTTGGACTACAATCTGCATCAGCCTCATCGGACTGGAAACTTTAACTGGGGAAAGCATCTCATTTTACGAGGTAAACTCGCTGACCACATAGCCAGAAGTGCTTCCAATATGTTTAATAAACCAAGTAATAAAAATGCTATTTGGAATGTTTGTATCTGTCCACTTCAATTTTTTCTTTTTTTTTTTTTATATTTTTTGCACAAATCTCTCCAATATTCAAAACATCTCCTTCCACATCATCATATGCAATTTCCAGGATTTGCCTTTTTCTTTTTTGTAAGAACATACAAAACATGTAAAGGACTCATACAAATACATTAACAACTGACATGGAAAATAAAAAAAGACTTACGAAAAAAGAAACATACTATACTATACATTATGCGTATACATCCCTGATATATATACTTTGCATGTAGACCGAACTACCTTCGAGCAGGTATGTGCTGCATCCTCTATCGGGATGCCACCCTTCTCCATATTGCATGTGAGAGAAAGCGCCCCAGACACATGCAGTTGTGCATGATAACATGCATGCACGCATGTCTCCAACACATGTATGTGGGTTGTCCACTTCAATTGTAACAAAGTGGACTGTATGGACCGTATCATATTGGTCAAAAACCCAGCTCTTGGTCCCCTAACATCAGACCTCATGCTTTTCCATTTGTGCTCTCCAAACCACCATGGTCACAGCCATGGGAGGTGGACTAACAGGCCTCTAAAGCACTACTGCCTAAGCAAGTTCCCTGATAAGGCCTCACACTGGGGACACTCTATAAATACTGCAGCTCAGACCACCGCAATTAAAAACACACCAAGTGGACCGGGCCGCTAGACCGCTATCCAGTCCGAGCACCAAAATGAGAGATTTCGCTATTTTAAGGGCCTCAATTTTCTCACTGACTTGACAGCTCTAATTCCAACTTCTGTTTTCTTGAGGACATGTGATATATGATATTATTTTCACGAGATACTTTAAAACCCTGATACTTGCGATCCGAGGGTTCCGAGGGTTCTGCTGGGTGTGTTTGGGCTCACAGCACAACTCACCAAGAAGCCAGAGGTGCTGTCCAAGAGGCAGCGCACCCTGGAGACGAAGCATCGGTTGAGGAAAGCGGACAACTCCGCGGGGACTCCTCCTCCCTCGGGCGAATGGAACAGACTGCTCACTGTAAACTCCTCACCTGGGTTAGAGAGAGAGAGAGGAGAGAGAGAGAGAGAGAGAGAGGAGAGAGAGAGAGAGGGAAATAGAAATAGAGAGGAGAGAGAGAGAAATAGAAATAGAGAGGAGAGAGAGAGAAATAGAAATAGAGAGGAGAGAGAGAGAGAGAGAAATAGAGAGAGAGAGAGAGAGAGAGAGAGAGAGAGAGAGAGAGAGAGAGAGAGAGAGAGAGAGAGAGAGAGAGAGAGAGAGAGAGAGAGATTTAGCACAAGGACTGGGAGCAGTAGGGAGCAGCTAGCATAGCTCTGTCGAAATTGAAGAAATACAACTTCCAATAACTAAAAAATTAACTGACACAAAGAGATTACATTTATATCTATCTTCTTATCTGATTCTGGGGAAGATGGCAAATAAGTGTATCTCCTGGTTGCGCTAACAAATTGGTAGCCTCTTGTCAAAGAAATCAATGTGCACATTGAGTAACCAACACATGGAACTCCCTGGCTACTTCCGTCGGCTCTGGGAAAATAAGCAGACCTGAGACCAAATGAAATTAATGGAGTGAGACGTAAAATAGCTTATGTCATTCAGCGGATCCTTTTTAAAACAGATTTTTGTTATATTTTGGGTGCATACCGATGACTTACTGTGTTTAAATTTTTTTGACAATTCACTAACAAGGGTAAGCTAGCCCAATGATCTGGCTAGTTGTGACATCAAATTGATAAACATTTTATTTACAATATTGAATTTGACATTCATGATATTTAAGCAGTTGATTGCTATTGAGTTTTCAGTGACAGCTGTTATCCCTCTTATACAGTATATTACTCTCTTTGGTACAGGTAGGTTTTTTCTGATATAATTATATGGTTTATCACCATAACATAAAAAAAATTAAAAATAAAGTAAAAAATAAAATAAATACAAAAAAGTTAGCTGCCCGCTGGCAAATGGTCAGGGGTAATATAAAGCTAAAAACTCTAATTTCGACTGGTATGGTCCTTTAAGGGCATCAAGCCTCCACCCCAAGTGATGCATTAATCTGCTTACCAGTGCCTGTTGGTGGCTGGTGTTCCTGGTGCGCCCCGTGGTGTTGTGGAGGACACATGGCCCAGTGGAGCTGGCGCCTGAACTCCTGACGGTCGTCTACGTGGATGTAGTCAAACACATTCTGGTGCATGACGTCTGTCTGTGGAGAGACAATCACACAGGAGGAGCATGGGATTGAGTGGTGTCCAAAGTAAGGCCTGCAGGCTACATTTGGTCCTCCACAGCATTATTTTAGGCCCTCCAAATGATGATCAGAGAGTGATGCAATATTCAGTTTGGTCCATTACAAGGCATATTATTAACCATAAATACCATGATGCTATAAGCTCATATAATAATCCTTGTATTATTTGGATATTTAAGGGCTGATTTTTTTTTTTTTTTGGAATTCGAAGCTTCAGGGCCGAGATTCGATTTTTTTTTTATTTTTTTTTTATGTTGTGGGAGTTGTACAGCACTTTGTTCAACTTTGTCAGTGCTGTAAAGTTTAAACCTTTTTAAATCTTAGACAAACAAAACACTTTGCTTTCATGAAATATTGTAAGCCGTCATTTGAGGCTTTATAAAAGCAGCACAATGAACACAAATCTGTCAGTGCCGAGTCCGATCTCATCTTAAATAACAAACAGCATTGCTTGTTGTAATTAACAAAGAGAGGCAGAGTTGATTTAGCAAAAAAAATTTAAAATATATAAAACTATTCATATATATATATATTTTTAATAATCACATTTTATTTTCATATTCGAATCCCATGCCCATCGAACGAAGCTTCGAAGTATTTAAGACAGCCCTCATATTTTGTCCCCTGGCCCTCCATGTTAAAATGTTTGGGGACCCCAAACTTAAGGGGTAGGTAGAAAGTAACCCAACACTGTGTTTAGACCACTAGCAACCAAATCGCCCTGCTACTGTCACATGGTCCATTTGTGCAAGACAATTTCTAGGCATAGCAATCAATGGTGTTGCAACTATAGACCTATTCAGTGGAATTGCTTGGTTTCCTATCGCAGCGATTGTTTTATCAACAACTGACAGGAAATCAAGTGTAGTCCATTTAGAATGTTTACGTTGTCAAGTTGAAACCACCTACATCTGGTATATACAGAAATGCCAGTGTAATGATTGGTTGTTTGCTGATTTGCTCATGGTGTGAACACACATTTATGGTTTATCAATGACTGCTGAGATGTCCTTGAGCCATGCACTAGATCCCCAGTGAACTGCTGAACTGCCCCAGTGAACTGCTGAACTGCTTCAGTAGAACACTATCCTATATGTCTCATTTGTAATCAGGCTTATGTGGGTATACTCTATAAGCATCTGTATATCTGGGGAGGATGTGTGTGTGTGTGTGTGTGTGTGTGTGTGTGTGTGTGTGTGTGTGTGTGTGTGTGTGTGGTGTGTGTGTGTGTGAGAGAGAATTGGTCACCACTCATGACCGCACAAGTATCAACGCATGCACGCATTCACACACACACACACACACACACACGCATGCACACACACACACACACACACACACACACACACACACACACACACACACACACACACACACACACACACACACACACACACACACACACACACACACACACACACACACACACACACACACACACACACACACACACGATCGGGTCACACACACACACACACACACACACATACAAACTGCCATTCACCCTTGCTAATCCTGAATTGGATCAGGGGGTCCTGTCTGGCATGTTAGCAAACAGCTTAGAAACCTCTTCCCATGACACTGCATGATGACCTCACGTGACATAACACACATGTGGGAGTGGTCAGAGGGATTAGCAACAGAGAGAGTTTGAACCTGAGTCATGTTACTGACATAGTTCCTCCTTCCTGTTGCTTCTGCTCAGACACTAAACCAGTCTGCCTCAAGGTTCACATTGAGTGTGTACACACACACACACACACACACACACACACACACACACACACACACACACACACACACACACACACACACACACACACACACACACACACACACACACACACACACACACACACACCACACACACACACACACACACACACACACACACACACACACACACACACACACACACACACACACACACACACACACACACACACACACACACACACACACACACACACACACACACACACACACACACACACACACACACCACACACACACACACACACACACACACACACACACACACACACACACTCTGGGCTCAGACTCTCTCTCTCTCTCCATCACTCACTCGCTCTTTTCCAGCAATAGCTTTGCTTTCTGTCATCCCGTGACAAAATCCACACTAAAGCGTTCACCCCCTCCCTCCTCTCCCCCCTCTCTCCCCTCCTCTCTCCCTCCTCATCTCTCCCTCTCTCTCCCCTCCTCTCTCCCTCCTCCTCTCTCCCTCCTCACCCCCCCTCTCTCCCCCTCCTCCCTCCCTCCTCTCTCCCCTCCTCTCTCCCTCCTCCTCCCTCTCCCCCCCTCTCCCCCCTCTTCCTCCCTCCTCCTCTCTCCCCCCTCTCTCCCCCTCCTCCTCTCCCCAAGTTCTGCGCCTATTTCCGGGTCGAACAGCCTGCAAACTACCTAACGCCTAGTTTATCACTGGTTAAGCTTAGGCGACTCTTTCGAAGTTGGTTAAGGTTAGAGTTTGGAATCAGGGCAGGCGTTCTATCGCCACGCTCTAAGACAAACTCTACCTTAACCAACTTCGAAAGAGCGCCTAAGCTTAACCAGTGTAGAAACTTGCGGTCCCACGATTGGGCGTACATGTCACATGACCTGGCCAATCAGAGACGCGGAAAACACGAACGCGTTGAGAAAGGCTTCAAGCTACCGGTGCGGCAGACAGACAGACAGGGCCTGTGGTGGGGCTCCCCTACCGGTGCGGGCAGACAGACAGACAGGGCCTGTGATGGGGCTCCCCTACCGGTGCGGCAGGACAGACAGACAGGCCTGTGGTGGGGCTCCCCTACCGGCGCGGCAGACAGACAGACAGGGGCCTGTGATGGGGCTCCCCTACCGGTGCGGCAGACAGACAGACAGGGCCTGTGGTGGGGCTCCCCTACCGGTGCGGCAGACAGACAGACAGGGCCTGTGGTGGGGCTCCCCTACCGGTGCGGCAGACAGACAGACAGGGCCTGTGATGGGGCTCCCCTACCGGTGCGGCAGACAGACAGACAGGGCCTGTGGTGGGGCTCCCCTACCGGCGCGGCAGACAGACAGACAGACAGGGCCTGTGGTGGGGCTCCCCTACCGGTGCGGCAGACAGACAGACAGGGCCTGTGGTGGGCTCCCTACCGGCGCGGCAGACAGACAGACAGGGCCTGTGGTGGGGCTCCCCTACCGGCGCGGCAGAGAGACAGACGGATCGGGTGACTATTGAGCGAGACTCTCATGAAAAGAAGACATTTTTATTTTTTTTTAAAGGGAGCGAGAGAAGAAAAGAGAAGAAGAAGAAGAATAAGTGATATTTTCCCCGGGACGTTTCAAAGCAGTAATATTACCACAGTGATAAATGGGATCAAAAGCCCAGTGGTAGTTTTCTGCTCTATTTCAGACGGTTCTTGTGGTGGCTGTGTTATTTAGGAGCAGAGCATCTCTCTCAACTGGGAATGCAGCCTCAGAGTTATGTGGCAGGATTGTTGCTTAGAAAGGACCACACCAGTGGATCTCCTCGGCACCACTGGCACGCCAGCGCAGCGCTTTGACTGTTGCCACGGCCCCGGGTTCACAGCCAGCGGGCCCCGGGTTCAAGGGGTTTGACCCGCAGGGGCCTCCTTCCCGCTGGAGTCTGCACGTTCTAGGTACTGGCTAGTGATGCACCGATGTGAAAATTGTGGCCGATACCGATATTAATATTGCTGTTCTGGCCGATACATTAATATTGCTGTTCTGGCCGATACCGATATTTACCGATGTCGATATCTCTGTATAGAAAACACTTTTTTATGATAATCAAATAAAGAGCTATTTTCCAAAACGATTTTTTTTTACTTTTGTAATTTATTTTCAGAAATTACTGATATTTTTAAACAATTTAAGACCAAAACATGTTAAAAAAAAAGATTATAATAATAATAATTTAAAAAAAGTATATATTTTTTTTTATATCTGCCCGATACCTATGTGTAAAAAAAGGACCATATCGGCCGATATATCGTGCACCACTAGTACTGGCATTACAAGTATGGGTCAAATGCAGAGGACGGATTTCCCTAAGGGGGTTAATAAAGGTCCAACTTAACTTACAACTCAACATGCACCATTACCAGAGGTTGTCCCTGTCTTTAATGAATTTTGTGTGCATACCGATACCGGCTTGTGGTAGAGGGTAAAGGGGTAATAAAGAGATATTTTCATGGTATTCTTCTTCACACTGCCTGGCAATCTGTGACAATGTTTTTCACATTCTTTAAGAGGCAACAACTAAGAAATGTTCCTGCTGGAAGCCAATTTTCC
>NC_140176.1:19128291-19163784 GCF_963971535.1 Notolepis coatsorum | reverse complement strand
AATCAGCATTGTTTTTTTCCTGAAGTGCCCCTATGCCAGTTTTGTCAATGGATGAACTGAAATGAATAGTTTAAATGTGGTCCGGCATTAGCCGTAACATAGCGATAGGGTAAACAGAGGGGTAAAGGTATCTGTGCTTTGTACGTGGAACCGATGAGCTCATTTACAACCAAGTTCGAACCTCAGAGAAGGGACAGACAAAACAACCGTGACTTCTCCGGTAAACAAACTCCCTCCATCCTTCACTCACTACCTCCTCGTTTCCTTTGACACAACTAGACAAGTTTGAGGCGTTCAAGCCACCGAGAGCTCTAGTCATGTTTCTTCCACACACACGCACACGCACACACACACACACACCACACACACACACACACACACGCACACACACACACGCACGCGCGCTGCGCGCGCACACCGCACACGCACACACACAAAGAGACATCGCGGCTCAATGGCAGTGAGCATTAGGGCCCTGGCACGGTTTACTGCTTAACACTTAAGACATACCTTCCTTTCTGCTGGGTAACAAATAGCGCCTGGGGGCTGGAGAGCCAGCCAAACGACTAGTCACGCAACAGGGCTCGGGGGGCTCTATGTGTCTCTCTCTCTCTCTCTCTCTCTCTCTCTCTCTCTCTCTCTCTCTCTCTCTCTCTCTCTCTCTCTCTCTCTCTCTCCCCCTCTCACTCTTTCTCTCTCTCCACCTTCTTGCTCTTTCTCTCTCTCTTTCGCTCCCCCCTCTCTCCCCCCCCTCTCACTCTCTCTCTTCCCCCCTCTTGCTCTTTCTCTCTCTCCACCCTCTCTCTATCTTTCTCTCTCTCCCCCCTCTCGCTCTGTCTCTCTTCCCCCTCTCTCTCTCTTCCCCCCTCCTTTCTCTCTCCCCCCTCTCGCTCTGTCTCTCTCTTCCCCCCCTCTCTCCCCCCCTCTCGCTCTTTCTCTCTCCCCCCTATCGCTCTTTCTCTCTCTTCCCCCTCTCGCTCTTTCTCTCTCTCCCCCCTCTCGCTCTCTCTCTCTCCTCCACCCTCTCGCTCTCTCCCCCCCCCTCTCGCTCTTTCTTTCTCTCTCGCTCGTTCTCTCTTCCCCCTCTCGCTCTGTCTCTCTCTTCCCCCTCTCGCTCTCTCTCTCTCCCCCCACTCTCGCTCTCTCTCTCTCCACCCTCTTGCTCTGTCTCTCTCTTCCCCCTCTCGCTCTCTCTCTCTCCCCCCCTCTCGCTCTTTCTTTCTCTCCCCTCTCGCTCTTTCTCTCTTCCCCCTCTCGCTCTGTCTCCTCTTTCCCCATCTCGCTCTCTCTCTCCCCTTCTCTCTCTCCCCCCTCTCACTCTTTCTCTCTCTCCCCCCTCTCACTCTTTCTCTCTCCTCCCTCTCGCTCTTTTTCTCTCTCTCCCCTCTCGCTCTCTCTCTCTCCCCCCTCTCTCTCTCTCTCTCCCCCCTCTCGCTCTCTCTCTCCCCCCTCTCTTTTTCTCTCTCTCCCCTCTCGCTCTCTCTCTCTCTCTCTCTCCCCCCTCTCTCTCTCTCTCTCCCCCCCTCTCGCTCTCTCATTGCACCTTCTGCCTGCTTCACTCTCTACCGTAGAATTTTATCTTTTTTCGTCAGGTTCACTCATTCGATGATAATTGGGAGGAGAGTTCATTTGGAGTTCACCGTGAGCGAGTGCGTTAACGCGAGTAAGCGTTGCATAACAATGCAAACACGTTTAAAACACCGTACCTCCCCCCCCCCCCCGCTGTGTCCTCCTGCATTACTCATTGTCATTGTCGAGTCGCAGAGAAATAACCAGTTCCCCCGCGGGCAACGTTTGAAACTCCAGCGAGGAGCAACTATTGCACGGATGGGGGAGGGGGGGGGGGGGGGGCGGACCCAAAGCATCCCCACAAATAATCATAACTTCATATGACCTACTATCTGCTCTCTGAGCCCCCCACCCCTCCCCACCCACAACCCCCCTCCCCGACACTGTTCACTGATGAAAGTGGATCTCATCTGAGCAACGGCAGTTAGCCCCGTCGAGCTGCATCAGGTCAGATGCACCGGTTAGCGATCCTCCCAACCGCATGGAAAACATATCGATTTACATTCGAGAACAACAGTGCAGCGGATGAACACTTGGAGGTCTATAACCGTGTCTCTCTCTTTCTCTCCCCCTCTCTCTCTCTCTCTCTCTCTCTCTCTCTCTCTCTCTCTCTCTCTCTCTCTCTCTCCGCTTGTCGTCTCTCAGTTAAGACAGATGGAGGTGAGGGTGAGACACAGACACATGCCCAACTAACACGGACCCCAAATAAAGCGTGCGGCGACAAGTTGTAGACAAGTAGCGTTAATGGGCCTCGGTCAAAGTACAGTCTGGTCTCGGTCCGAGAGCCCCGACACACTCGGCTCAGGTAGCAGCAGACCTTTACACTGGAGACGCCCACACACACACACACACACACACACACACACACACACACACACACACACACACACACACACACACACACACACACACACACACACACACACACACACACACAACACACACACCCATGACAGTTTGGACACAGATCCAACAGCTGGTGGTCTAATTCCTATCAGACAGTAGTGACTAACGACGGGGCTGGCACATTGTGTACTGTTTACTGTCGCGCAGCACCGGTCACAAGAGCGAGGAGGCACTTTGCTAAATTGGGTGTCCTCTTTCTCTGTGTGATTGCTTCCCCTCCACAGAAGCCGTCGTCTCGCCCCAGCCCCAATCGTTTGTCACAGCAGGGGCCGGACGGACCCGGTGTGTCGTGCCATCGCCGCGGAGTTCATTTATCAGGATCCTGCCGGAACAACAACCACGGCGTGAATAGCCCCCTCGGTCCACTCGGTTTAGCCATCAACACAGATCACATTACTGACACCAGTGAGCCCTTTATGCGGGCGGCCATTTTAAATTGGTATCACACGGTAGGTGACAGGTCTTGGGTGTTCGCGGAGGAGGAGGAAACTGGCAGAGGTTTGAGCCAGGATGGCGGACCCCGATCTGTGTCATGATGTCGTGTCGCTTGATTCGCTGTCGCCCGACCGCCACAGATCCGCGCGAAGAGGACAGAGGGATGGGGGCAGGGTGACCAGGTGTCCCCCTTTTGGTTGTACTGTCCCACCATTTGAGACCGCGTCCCACATATTGAGAGGATGTCCCTCTTTTCGAAAGCAAAAAAATATATATCGAACACAAGACATTCCTGTCAAGTGATAAAGTTTGAATATTTAAAACCGATGTTAGGTGGTAACAAGCCGGCTGCCAGTGCCAAGATGAATGTGGAGAGATATAATTCTGTATTTAATTTGTATTTATTTTGATTTAACCTTTATCTATTCGGTGAAGACGAGTTATTCTAATAAAAAAAATTACATTATCTATCTGTCCCACTTTGTCCCACCAAAATCTTACTGTTGTTCTGCTTTTGGACTTTTTGCATCTGGTCACCCTAGATGGGGGCAGAGACGAGCGTGACAATTAAGAGGACAAGAGGAAATGCTCGACATTTATCCAGGAGAGGTGGAGCCATATAAGATAAGATAAGATAAGATATTCCTTTATTGATCCCCTTGGGGAAATTCAGGCATCATAGCAGCATGGGGGGAGGGGGGGAGGGGTACAGGTAGTAAAACAACACAGTATACAGGTAGTAAAAGACAACACAGGCAGTGTAAACAATTTGATCAATATGGTCAATATAATTTACTATCTGACTAGCTGAGGAATATTCACATTATTCACAGTGTCACATAAGGTGCAGTATGCATGAGGTAGTGTTATAATTTACTATCTACTGAGTATACATTAATCAAAGTACCAGGGTAGTCTACTTTGTCCCCCTTGGGTTCCTATAAGTCCCAGGTCAATGTCTGGTAGCAGTCGCTGTCGCTGCCCCCTGTTGTGGGGCCTGGAGGCTGCTAGTCGCTGCCCACTGTTGTGGAGCCTGATGGCCGCTGGTATGAAGGACTGTCCGAGGCGGTTAGTTGAGTGTCGGGGGGGGATGAGTCTGTGGCTGAACGAGCTTCTCATCTTGACTAGCTCGTCGTAGAGGGGGTGGTAGGGGTTCTCCATGATGGCATCCAGCTTCCTTATCATCCCCCTCTCTACCATCACCTCAAGTCTAGGTAGCTCGACTCCCACCACGGAGCTAGCCTTCCTCACCAGCTTGTTGAGCTTGTTGGTGTCCCTTGAGTTGATGTAGCCTCCCCAGCATGCCACAGCATAGAAGAGGATGCTGGCCACAACAGACTGGTAAAAAGACTGCAGCAGTTTGTTGCACACATTGAAGGACCTGAGTCTCCTCAGGAAGAACAGCCTGCTCTGTCCCTTCCTGTAGAGGGCCTCTGTGTTGTCCGACCAGTCCAGTTTATTGTTCAGGTGTACCCCAAGGAACTTGTATGAGTCCACCATCTCCACATCCACCCCTCGGATGGAGATGGGAATCGGGGGGGGCCTCTTCTTGCCCCTCCGGAAGTCCACCACCAGCTCCTTGGTCTTACTGGTGTTGAGTTGGAGGTGGTTGCTGTCGCTCCACCCCACGAAGCTCTCCACCAGGGCTCTGTACTCCTCCTCATCATCGTCGGTGATGTAGCTTACGATGGAGGAGTCGTCTGAGAACTTCTGCAGGTGGCACCCGCTGGAGTTGCGGCAGAAGTCTGAGGTGTAGAGGGTGAAGAGGAAGGGTGACAGCACAGTTCCCTGGGGGGCGCCGGTGTTGCTCACCAGTACGTCAGACTGACTGTCCTTTAGTCTGACGTACTGTGGCCTCTCAGTGAGGTAGTCCTTGATCCAGGCCACCAAGCCGTGCTCCAGCTGCATCGCAGAGAGCTTCTCCGCTAGCAGTGACGGCTGGATGGTGTTGAAAGCGCTGGAGAAATCAAAGAACATAATCCTCACTGAGCTGCGCGGCTTCTCCAGGTGCGTGTACGCTCTGTGGAGCATGTAGATGATGGCATCCTCCACCCCGATGTTTGCCTGGTATGCAAACTGCAGGGGGTTGAGGGAGTCACGCACCAGGGGCTTGAGGTGTTGCAGGACCAGTCTCTCAAACGTCTTCATGACGTGTGACGTCAGAGCGACTGGCCTGTAGTCGTTGGGGGTGCTGGGACGTCCCTTCTTGGGCACCGGGACAATGCAGGAGGTCTTCCAGAGCTGGGGCACCCTCTCCAGCCTCAGGGAGAGGTTGAAAAGATGCTGGAGCGGTGCTGCCAGCTGCTCTGCACATACCTTGAGCACCCTGGGATTGGTGTTGTCCGGTCCTCTGGCCTTGTTTACGTTAATTCTGGAGAGCTGCCTACTGACCTGACTGGTTGTGATCGTCAGGGTTGGGGGTGGTGGGCAGTCTGCTGGTGTTGGGGGTGGGGTGCCGTTGCTGATGGGTGTGGGTGGGTGGGGGGTGGGGGGGCTGCTTTGTAGGTGTGATCTGGTGCTGGTGTCGATGGGTGGGGGGAGGGGTGTGGGGAGGCCACTCTGGTCAAAGCGGTTGAAAAACGAGTTGAACTCGTTTGCACGCTCTGGAGGGCCCTCCACAGCTGTGCCCTGCTGTTTGAAACCAGTGATCTTCCTGACCCCCGCCCACACCTCCCTGGTGTTGTTGGCCTGTAGTCTGCCCTCCAGCCTGTCCTTGTAGCTGACCTTGGCTGCCCTTAGCTCTTTTTTGAGCTCCCTTTGGACAGCCCTGGCCTGCTCAGTGTCCCCTGCCATGAAGGCCCTCTTTTTCCTGTTTAGCAGGTGTTTAATGTCCTTGCTAATCCAGGGTTTATTGTTTGAGAAGCAGCGTACCCTCTTTGTGGGTACGATGCTCTCCTCACAGAACCTGATGTAGTCTGTGATGCAGTGGGATAGTCCATCAATGTCATCACCATGGGCCCTCTCAAACATATCCCAGTCTGTCGACCTGAAACACTCCTGTAGCTCCTCCTCGACGTCGTCAGACCACTGTGGGACAGACATGGTGGTCGGAGGCTGTCTCTTAATGAGAGGCGTGTATGTGGATACAAGCCTCACAAGGTTGTGGTCTGACTGGCCGAGGGGGGGCAGGGAAGTCGCAGTGAAAGCCTCCTTCACGTTAGCATACAGGAGGTCCAGAGTTTTGTCTCCCCTGGTTTTGCAGGTGACATACTGGGTGAAGTTTGTCAGGGTCTTGTTCAGTCTGACATGGTTGAAGTCCCCATTGATAAAAATAAATGCATCCGGGTGTTTTGTCTGAAGCGCCGCGACGGTGGAGTGTATGACGTCACTCGCCTGCGCCGCCGCCGCGCTGGGTGGGATGTAAACAGTTAGAGCCAGGACGTGTGTTATTTCTCGCGGTAAATAGTATGGCCGCAGACTCAGTGCCAATAGTTCAATGGAAAAGGATTATGAGAAACGTATAAGGAACATCTAACTTCTACCTCATCTATGTTTTCTATGCTAGTATAAGTTTGATTACTGTTCGCCCCCAGTCATATTATGCACATTATCGAATGCCCTTGTAAGAATCATATGTGAATTTACTTCCATATATAGACCATATAAAAATCGTGTGCATTTTGTATACATCTTTTCCATATGGGGAATATACTATGTCCATTTAAGTAACTATGTTATTATGTATTATGTGTACCTATTATTATGTAATAGTTGTATACAGTACCTTACAGTGTAACATTTTGTATAATTGTGGGTCAATGAGCAGTCGCACAGGGTTTTCGCCCAAAACTCAAGAAACGATGTTTACCCATGAAAACAACACAATCAAACTAAATAACTTTCCCAACTCTTATGCATTACAACACGTGGTTTTTGGGGAGCGCTACATCTGTAAGTCATTGCATGTTTACAAAAATATCAACACAGTTCATTTGTTTGCTGTCTGTAGGCTCCCGAAATAGATTTCTAGAACAATTATACAATTGTTAAATGGAAAACAAACTGAATTTCCTTTGTGCTATATCATAAACACAGACGAGCTGGACGTCAGACTCAAATCTGTGATGTCATCAAGTGACACTCTTTGAGTTGGCCCATTGGCAGTAGAATTAGCAGGCGACGTTGTGGGCTCATCGCGATTTAGTTGAGGCGGTTAGTTGAGTGTCGGGGGGGGATGAGTCTGTGGCTGAACGAGCTTCTCATCTTGACTAGCTCGTCGTAGAGGGGGTGGTAGGGGTTCTCCATGATGGCATCCAGCTTCCTTATCATCCCCCTCTCTACCATCACCTCAAGTCTAGGTAGCTCGACTCCCACCACGGAGCTAGCCTTCCTCACCAGCTTGTTGAGCTTGTTGGTGTCCCTTGAGTTGATGTAGCCTCCCCAGCATGCCACAGCATAGAAGAGGATGCTGGCCACAACAGACTGGTAAAAAGACTGCAGCAGTTTGTTGCACACATTGAAGGACCTGAGTCTCCTCAGGAAGAACAGCCTGCTCTGTCCCTTCCTGTAGAGGGCCTCTGTGTTGTCCGACCAGTCCAGTTTATTGTTCAGGTGTACCCCAAGGAACTTGTATGAGTCCACCATCTCCACATCCACCCCTCGGATGGAGATGGGAATCGGGGGGGGCCTCTTCTTGCCCCTCCGGAAGTCCACCACCAGCTCCTTGGTCTTACTGGTGTTGAGTTGGAGGTGGTTGCTGTCGCTCCACCCCACGAAGCTCTCCACCAGGGCTCTGTACTCCTCCTCATCATCGTCGGTGATGTAGCTTACGATGGAGGAGTCGTCTGAGAACTTCTGCAGGTGGCACCCGCTGGAGTTGCGGCAGAAGTCTGAGGTGTAGAGGGTGAAGAGGAAGGGTGACAGCACAGTTCCCTGGGGGGCGCCGGTGTTGCTCACCAGTACGTCAGACTGACTGTCCTTTAGTCTGACGTACTGTGGCCTCTCAGTGAGGTAGTCCTTGATCCAGGCCACCAAGCCGTGCTCCAGCTGCATCGCAGAGAGCTTCTCCGCTAGCAGTGACGGCTGGATGGTGTTGAAGGCGCTGGAGAAATCAAAGAACATAATCCTCACTGAGCTGCGCGGCTTCTCCAGGTGCGTGTACGCTCTGTGGAGCATGTAGATGATGGCATCCTCCACCCCGATGTTTGCCTGGTATGCAAACTGCAGGGGGTTGAGGGAGTCACGCACCAGGGGCTTGAGGTGTTGCAGGACCAGTCTCTCAAACGTCTTCATGACGTGTGACGTCAGAGCGACTGGCCTGTAGTCGTTGGGGGTGCTGGGACGTCCCTTCTTGGGCACCGGGACAATGCAGGAGGTCTTCCAGAGCTGGGGCACCCTCTCCAGCCTCAGGGAGAGGTTGAAAAGATGCTGGAGCGGTGCTGCCAGCTGCTCTGCACATACCTTGAGCACCCTGGGATTGGTGTTGTCCGGTCCTCTGGCCTTGTTTACGTTAATTCTGGAGAGCTGCCTACTGACCTGACTGGTTGTGATCGTCAGGGTTGGGGGTGGTGGGCAGTCTGCTGGTGTTGGGGGTGGGGTGCCGTTGCTGATGGGTGTGGGTGGGTGGGGGGTGGGGGGGCTGCTTTGTAGGTGTGATCTGGTGCTGGTGTCGATGGGTGGGGGGAGGGGTGTGGGGAGGCCACTCTGGTCAAAGCGGTTGAAAAACGAGTTGAACTCGTTTGCACGCTCTGGAGGGCCCTCCACAGCTGTGCCCT
Organism: Notolepis coatsorum; assembly: GCF_963971535.1. Taxonomy (NCBI): domain Eukaryota; kingdom Metazoa; phylum Chordata; class Actinopteri; order Aulopiformes; family Paralepididae; genus Notolepis; species Notolepis coatsorum. The sequence goes on along the minus strand of NC_140176.1, from coordinate 19,155,160 downwards.
GCTGTTTGAAACCAGTGATCTTCCTGACCCCCGCCCACACCTCCCTGGTGTTGTTGGCCTGTAGTCTGCCCTCCAGCCTGTCCTTGTAGCTGACCTTGGCTGCCCTTAGCTCTTTTTTGAGCTCCCTTTGGACAGCCCTGGCCTGCTCAGTGTCCCCTGCCATGAAGGCCCTCTTTTTCCTGTTTAGCAGGTGTTTAATGTCCTTGCTAATCCAGGGTTTATTGTTTGAGAAGCAGCGTACCCTCTTTGTGGGTACGATGCTCTCCTCACAGAACCTGATGTAGTCTGTGATGCAGTGGGATAGTCCATCAATGTCATCACCATGGGCCCTCTCAAACATATCCCAGTCTGTCGACCTGAAACACTCCTGTAGCTCCTCCTCGACGTCGTCAGACCACTGTGGGACAGACATGGTGGTCGGAGGCTGTCTCTTAATGAGAGGCGTGTATGTGGATACAAGCCTCACAAGGTTGTGGTCTGACTGGCCGAGGAGGGGCAGGGAAGTCGCAGTGAAAGCCTCCTTCACGTTAGCATACAGGAGGTCCAGAGTTTTGTCTCCCCTGGTTTTGCAGGTGACATACTGGGTGAAGTTTGTCAGGGTCTTGTTCAGTCTGACATGGTTGAAGTCCCCATTGATAAAAATAAATGCATCCGGGTGTTTTGTCTGAAGCGCCGCGACGGTGGAGTGTATGACGTCACTCGCCTGCGCCGCCGCCGCGCTGGGTGGGATGTAAACAGTTAGAGCCAGGACGTGTGTTATTTCTCGCGGTAAATAGTATGGCCGCAGACTCAGTGCCAATAGTTCAATGGAAAAGGATTATGAGAAACGTATAAGGAACATCTAACTTCTACCTCATCTATGTTTTCTATGCTAGTATAAGTTTGATTACTGTTCGCCCCCAGTCATATTATGCACATTATCGAATGCCCTTGTAAGAATCATATGTGAATTTACTTCCATATATAGACCATATAAAAATCGTGTGCATTTTGTATACATCTTTTCCATATGGGGAATATACTATGTCCATTTAAGTAACTATGTTATTATGTATTATGTGTACCTATTATTATGTAATAGTTGTATACAGTACCTTACAGTGTAACATTTTGTATAATTGTGGGTCAATGAGCAGTCGCACAGGGTTTTCGCCCAAAACTCAAGAAACGGTGTTTACCCATGAAAACAACACAATCAAACTAAATAACTTTCCCAACTCTTATGCATTACAACACGTGGTTTTTGGGGAGCGCTACATCTGTAAGTCATTGCATGTTTACAAAAATATCAACACAGTTCATTTGTTTGCTGTCTGTAGGCTCCCGAAATAGATTTCTAGAACAATTATACAATTGTTAAATGGAAAACAAACTGAATTTCCTTTGTGCTATATCATAAACACAGACGAGCTGGACGTCAGACTCAAATCTGTGATGTCATCAAGTGACACTCTTTGAGTTGGCCCATTGGCAGTAGAATTAGCAGGCGACGTTGTGGGCTCATCGCGATTTAGTTTGAGATATTCCATCCAAATGAGTTGTATTTTAATGCAGGATTTACGGCTCGGAATCCGAAAATGTACCCATATCCCAGTGAGATCACCATGGGTTCTGTCATAGTGTCCTATAGGAGCTACATCACCATGGGTTCTGTCATAGTGTCCTATAGTTGAGCTTATAGGACTAGATATTACAATCCCTTAGATAATCAGCACTTTTTTGAATGGGGTAGTGGTAAAAGCTTCACTGGGGTCTTCAGGTGGGCACCCTCCTTCATTGGTGTTTCGTTGACAGGCCCACGACACCTCCGAAGGGCTCAACGGCAACACCATGGGTTCTGTCATAGTGTCCTATAGGAGTTACATCACCATGGGTTCTGTCATAGTGTCCTATAGGAGTTACATCACCATGGGTTCTGTCATAGTGTCCTATAGGAGTTACATCACCATGGGTTCTGTCATAGTGTCCTATAGGAGTTACATCACCATGGGTTCTGTCATAGTGTCCTATAGGAGTTACATCACCATGGGTTCTGTCATAGTGTCCTGGGAGCTACATCACCATGGGTTCTGTCATAGTGTCCTATAGGAGTTACATCACCATGGGTTCTGTCATAGTGTCCTATAGGAGTTACATCACCATGGGTTCTGTCATAGTGTCCTATAGGAGTTACATCACCATGGGTTCTGTCATAGTGTCCTATAGGAGCTACATCACCATGGGTTCTGTCATAGTGTCCTATAGGAGTTACATCACCATGGGTTCTGTCATAGTGTCCTATAGGAGTTACATCACCATGGGTTCTGTCATAGTGTCCTAGGAGTTACATCACCATGGGTTCTGTCATAGTGTCCTATAGGAGCTACATCACCATGGGTTCTGTCATAGTGTCCTATAGGAGTTACATCACCATGGGTTCTGTCATAGTGTCCTATAGGAGTTACATCACCATGGGTTCTGTCATAGTGTCCTAGGAGTTACATCACCATGGGTTCTGTCATAGTGTCCTATAGGAGTTACATCACCATGGGTTCTGTCATAGTGTCCTATAGGAGTTACATCACCATGGGTTCTGTCATAGTGTCCTATAGGAGCTACATCACCATGGGTTCTGTCATAGTGTCCTATAGGAGTTACATCACCATGGGTTCTGTCATAGTGTCCTATAGGAGTTACATCACCATGGGTTCTGTCATAGTGTCCTATAGGAGTTACATCACCATGGGTTCTGTCATAGTGTCCTATAGGAGCTACATCACCATGGGTTCTGTCATAGTGTCCTATAGGAGTTACATCACCATGGGTTCTGTCATAGTGTCCTAGAGGAGTTACATCACCATGGGTTCTGTCATAGTGTCCTATAGGAGTTACATCACCATGGGTTCTGTCATAGTGTCCTATAGGAGTTACATCACCATGGGTTCTGTCATAGTGTCCTATAGGAGTTACATCACCATGGGTTCTGTCATAGTGTCCTATAGGAGTTACATCACCATGGGTTATGTCATAGTGTCCTATAGGAGTTAAATCACCATGGGTTCTGTCATAGTGTCCTATAGGAGTTACATCACCATGGGTTCTGTCATAGTGTCCTAGGAGTTACATCACCATGGGTTCTGTCATAGTGTCCTATAGGAGTTACATCACCATGGGTTCTGTCATAGTGTCCTAGAGGAGTTACATCACCATGGGTTCTGTCATAGTGTCCTATAGGAGTTACATCACCATGGGTTCTGTCATAGTGTCCTATAGGAGTTACATCACCATGGGTTCTGTCATAGTGTCCTATAGGAGTTACATCACCATGGGTTCTGTCATAGTGTCCTATAGGAGTTACATCACCATGGGTTCTGTCATAGTGTCCTATAGGAGTTACATCACCATGGGTTCTGTCATAGTGTCCTATAGGAGTTACATTACCATGGGTTCTGTCATAGTGTCCTGGGAGTTACATCACCATGGGTTCTGTCATAGTGTCCTATAGGAGTTACATCACCATGGGTTCTGTCATAGTGTCCTGGGAGTTACATCACCATGGGTTCTGTCATAGTGTCCTAGGAGTTACATCACCATGGGTTCTGTCATAGTGTCCTATATGAGTTACATCACCATGGGTTCTGTCATAGTGTCCTATAGGAGTTACATCACCATGGGTTCTGTCATAGTGTCCTATGAGTTACATCACCATGGGTTCTGTCATAGTGTCCTATAGGAGTTACATCACCATGGGTTCTGTCATAGTGTCCTAGGAGTTACATCACCATGGGTTCTGTCATAGTGTCCTATATGAGTTACATCACCATGGGTTCTGTCATAGTGTCCTATGAGTTACATCACCATGGGTTCTGTCATAGTGTCCTATAGGAGTTACATCACCATGGGTTCTGTCATAGTGTCCTATAGGAGTTACATCACCATGGGTTCTGTCATAGTGTCCTAGGAGTTACATCACCATGGGTTCTGTCATAGTGTCCTATAGGAGTTACATCACCATGGGTTCTGTCATAGTGTCCTATAGGAGTTACATCACCATGGGTTCTGTCATAGTGTCCTATAGGAGTTACATCACCATGGGTTCTGTCATAGTGTCCTATAGGAGTTACATCACCATGGGTTCTGTCATAGTGTCCTATAGGAGTTACATCACCATGGGTTCTGTCATAGTGTCCTATATGAGTTACATCACCATGGGTTCTGTCATAGTGTCCTATAGGAGTTACATCACCATGGGTTCTGTCATAGTGTCCTATAGGAGTTACATCACCATGGGTTCTGTCATAGTGTCCTATAGGAGTTACATCACCATGGGTTCTGTCATAGTGTCCTATAGGAGTTATATCACCATGGGTTCTGTCATAGTGTCCTATAGGAGTTACATCACCATGGGTTCTGTCATAGTGTCCTATAGGAGTTACATCACCATGGGTTCTGTCATAGTGTCCTATAGGAGTTACATCACCATGGGTTCTGTCATAGTGTCCTATAGGAGTTACATCACCATGGGTTCTGTCATAGTGTCCTAGAGGAGTTACATCACCATGGGTTCTGTCATAGTGTCCTATAGGAGTTACATCACCATGGGTTCTGTCATAGTGTCCTATAGGAGTTACATCACCATGGGTTCTGTCATAGTGTCCTATAGGAGTTACATCACCATGGGTTCTGTCATAGTGTCCTATAGGAGTTACATCACCATGGGTTCTGTCATAGTGTCCTATAGGAGTTACATCACCATGGGTTCTGTCATAGTGTCCTATAGGAGTTACATCACCATGGGTTCTGTCATAGTGTCCTAGGAGTTGTTCTCCATCTATGGAGCAGCTCCAGGATCTGTCTCATCAGTCGTGTCTCTCTGTTGTTCAGTTTAACCCGTTCACTACCGCACTACCAAAGGGTTAACCCTTTCACTGCGACAATACATAAGGTTGACCCTTTCACTGTCACACGACAAAATGTTAACCCTTTCACAACCACACTACAGAAGGTTAACCCTTTCACTACCACACTACAGACGGTTAACCGTCTGTAGCGTGGTAGTGAAAGGGTTAACCTTCTGTAGTGTGGCAGTGAAAGGGTTAAGGAGACTTGAAAATGAGCCGTACAGTATTATGTGGATTTCTATTTTAGGGTGGATTTTTCGTTTAGATGTTGACCAACAGGGGTGCAGTGGAGGGTTAACCAGCGGTGTGCTTACAGAAAGAACGCTGCTCATAAAATGCTGAAAAAAGATCATACTAACGCATGGGTGGATTTTCCCTTTAAACGTTGACCCACATGGGAGCAGGGCCGGAGGGGTAACAAGCGGTGTGCTCACAGGAATAACAGCGTTACGCTGCTCTGCTCATACAACAATGTACAAGAAATATCATACTACTTACTAAAATAACACCTCCATATGGAACCGCACACGTACTAAGATGCACAGCTCGTACTTTTGTTTTCAGAACAGCATGCGTGATTATCCTAGCTTAGAGCTTGTTAGGAAATTTTGGTTGGACATTGCTGAGGACCTGTCAGTTACTCTCCAAATTGACATTAATCCTTGCCCTATAATGTGTATATTGGGTGTAAAAATGGACACTGCTCAAGCAAAGATTGTAAATAATACTGTAGCACTGGCTTTTCTAGCATGCAAACGGATTATTTTAATGAACTGGAAAGAACGCAAACCGAACTGCTTCAGTATGGAGAACTGGCGCAAGGACTTCATGGACTTGCTATCGATGGAACAGGCTGCTCTGTCTCTTTAAGAGAGTGATAGGCCCGATGGCCTTCAAGGTCCCCTGAACTTTATTAGATCACTATCTGGAATAAGTTTGTCTACTGAACCTTTGTAACGCTCTGCAACCCCCCCCCCCCTCGCCCCTTGTTGTTATTGTTATTATTATCATTTCTTGTCTTGTTTTGTCGTGTATGTATTGTCTTGTTTGAGAAAAATAAAAAACTTTAAATATCAAAAAATCCTAGCTTAGAGGAACACTGCAACATTTTGGGGAAATACAATTATTTGCCATCTTCCCCAGAGTCAGATGAGAAGATTGATATCATTAACGTATTCTTTGGAACGTATTCTTTCACATTTCTAGGCTAGCTGCTCCCTACTGCGCCCAGTCCTTGTGCGAAGCTAGGCTAGCATGCTCCTGCACCTCTCTCTGGGGTCACTGGACACACACAGAGATGAAACCCATATCAATATTATCGTCTGACTCCGGGGGAAGATGGCAAATAAGTGTATTTCCCCAAAAGGTTGGAGTGTGCCTTTAAATTCCACTTGTCCAACAGGGCGGCTACGTGGCGTAGTGGGCAAGGCGCTCGCCACAAAATGCTGGAGACGCTGGGCTCGTCAGTTCGAGCCCAGCGCTCCACATTTGCTTTCAGTTTAGCTGGTCGTCCGTACTAATACACATTGGCCGTATTAGGGGGTGGGAAACTGATGGGTGGGGATTGGGCGTTGTGGACAGCGACTCCTACAGGTCGGTTGGTGCGCCTGCGCAGTAGAATCAGGAAGTGTCGGGGGCAGCGTGAGCCTCCCACGCATTACTCCTCGCCACTGAGAGATCGAGCTGCGCAGGTGAAAAGATGCGACTGCTGTTACCTCAAGTACCGGAGGGGACTTGTGCTATGTATGACTTAGTCCACATTGCAGCCGGCTTGTGGGAGGCAAGAAACAGCGTTCGTGACAGGGGAGGGTTGAATTGGATGATACGAAATTGGGATGGGAGAAAATATAGAAAATGGGAGAAAAAGTGGATCAAAAAAAAATCCACTTGTCCAACCACTCTTCATATCAAACGTTGCAAACCCAAAGCCGCTGTGTTTGAAGGATATCACACTGAAAGTGCTATGCCCCGATCTATCCAATAATCATTTTATGGCCATAACGTTACTTAGTTGGCAACATGGCATTGTAAAAAGCGTTACTTTCGAGGAGAGCCGTTGCCTGAACTACATGAGTTTGAGTGTGCTCTCTCTCTCTCTCTCTCTCTCTCTCTCTCTCTCTCTCTCTCTCTCTCTCTCTCTCTCTCTCTCTCTCTTCTCTCTCTCATCTCTCTCTCTCTCCTCTCTCTCCCTCTCTCTCTCCTCACTCCCTCGTTCACGCTCTCCCTCTCTGTCCCTCTCCCTCTGGCCCCAGTGAGCGAGAGCGCGCTAGGCGGTGGTAGTGGTGATTGTGATTACAGAAGACAGCTTCCAACAATAGTGTTGGGCCAACAAAGGCTTCTGTTCCCCCAGCGTGTGAGCCCCGACGTGTCCCTTCACACACACACACACGGACCTTCCCTCGCTACTCCACCGCCACTAGCTGTTACAGTTAGCAGGGAACACCCCCCCCCCCCCCCCCCCCGCCTCCCTTTCCCCTCAGTGGTGATTTGAGTAATTCACTTATGGCCCTCTGTGATCCAGGGAGGGGTGGTGGTGGTGGTGGTGGTGGTGGTGGGGGGGGCTCCTCTGTGTGGGCCCCCAGGCTTTGTTGGAGCGCGTCCACTCAAGCAGGGCAGCAGCGGCCGTGGCACGAGAGCCCACAGGGGCCGGACAAAGGCAGGGTTTACGCCTCTGATGTAAAAACCACTAATGAGTCCGCTGCGAGGAACCTAAACGCATGCACACATACAGCGTCTGCGCCCCCCCCACCCCCCAGTGCCACGGACACATACGGCGTACGTGACGTTGGCACGGCTCGTTGGCACGGCTCGTCTGTCACACTAGCTGACAAAGCTGTTGTGGGGTTGAAGAGTTTTGCACGAGAGAGAGGGGGGGGGGTAGATTCACACCGGGCCGGAGCAGGACCCTACGGTTAAAAGGTCGTGTCGGGGCGCCCCACATGGCGAACCACATACAGTAACGCGCTGAGTCGCGGCACGGCCGACCCCGTGTTCGATTCCCGGAAACCGTTGTTATTTGCCGAATGTCTTCCCCCGACTCTGTCTCCCGTTCCTCCTCTCTCTCTCTCTCTCTACTGGACTGGCCCAGTAGTATAAAGCGATAAACGGTTGTGTCGGTGAGATACCGGTGTTCTGTCGATAGGAAAGGGAACTACGTCGACTCTGTTACGACGCGGGGTGGTGATGGAACACCGACGCAGGGCGATCAAGGCAGAGGATGTTTCCGGGCGGGGGGGGGTTGATTTCACTACCACACTACAGAAGGTTAACCTTTCACTACCACACTACAGAAGGTTAACCTTCACTACCACACTACAGAAGGTTAACCTTTCACTACCACACTACAGAAGGTTAACCTTTCACTACCACACTACAGAAGGTTAACCTTTCACTACCACACTACAGAAGGTTAACCTTTCACTACCACACTACAGACGGTTAACCTTTCACTACCACACTACAGAAGGTTAACCTTTCACTACCACACTACAGACGGTTAACCTTTCACTACCACACTACAGAAGGTTAACCTTTCACTACCACACTACAGAAGGTTAACCTTTCACTACCACACTACAGACGGTTAACCTTTCACTACCACACTACAGACGGTTAACCTTTCACTACCACACTACAGACGGTTAACCTTTCACTACCACACTACAGAAGGTTAACCTTTCACTACCACACTACAGACGGTAACCTTCACTACCACACTACAGACGGTTAACCTTTCACTACCACACTACAGACGGTTAACTTTGTCGTGTGACAGTGAACGGGGTTAACCTTCGGTATTGTCACAGTGAAAGGGTTAACCGTTTGTAGTGTGGTAGTGAAAGGGTTAAGGCAGACTGGAGTGCCGCGTCTGACTAGACTAGAGATGAACTTGACGCAGGAAACAAACCTGGAGCAGAGAACATAGAACAGACGACACAGCGGTCGACTATCTCTAACGGGAGACGACAGACCTGCGAGTGACAGAGAGGGGAGAGCCGACAGATATACACACGGAGATAATGAGAGCAGGGGAAACACCTGGACTGATTACACACAACACACACCTGGAAGGGATTGGGAAACAAACTAACAAAGAACTACAGGAAAACAAGCAGGGGAATACAACTATAAAAACTAGATAGGGACTAAATACATGGGACCTGAACAAGAAAATACCAAGACTAAAACAGAGAGACATGACTAAGCATAGACTATAGGAACGGGAGAGAGGGAGAGAGAGGCAGAAGGTCATTTTCATGGTTAACTTCTTTTGGAGGAGTGACTTTTTCACATTCTTCCCCTGGAGAGGTAGAGCTTCTCTGTACTTTCCTTTCCTTTCCTTTCCTTTCCTTTCCTTTCCTTTCCTTTCCTTTCCTTTCCTTTCCTTTCCTTTCCTTTCCTTTCCTTTCCCTTCTTTCCTTTCCTTTCCTTTCCTTTCCTTTCCTTTCCTTTCCTTTCCTTTCCTTTCCTTTTCCTTTCCTTTCCTTTTTTTTTTTACTTTTTCTCCCCATTTTTAGATTTTTCTCCCATCCCAATTTCGGTATTTCCAATTCTTCCCTCCCCTGTCTTGAACGTTGCTATACTATGCCTCCCATTGGTCGGCTGTAGTGAGGACAGAAGCCGGTACACGAGGAGGCAGCCTGTCGCATCTTTCACCGCAGCAGCTCGAACTCTCAGTGGCGAGGAGTAACGCGTGGGAGGCTCACGCTGCCCCCGATACTTCCTGCTTCCGTCGCACCGGCGTCACCCAACCGACCTGTAGGAGTCGCTGTCCACAATGTCCAATCCCCACCCACCGGCTTTCCCACCCCTCTAACACTTGCCAATTGTGTTAGTATGACGGCCGGCCAAGCCGGTAGCAACGCCGAGAGCTGGGCTCGATACCAGCATCTCCTGCGTTAGTGGCGAGCGCCTTGCCCACTGCGCCACTCAGCCGCCCCTTCTCTGTACTTCCCTGAAATCACAGAGTTGCACGTGTGATGTCACTAATAGGTGGAACCTCTCACGGTTCAATATGTGGCAATAGCTTCAGCATTGCACAGAAAGATGAGTAAAGTATTGATGTAATAATAAGCTGCCAACATATCAACGGCTGCTTGTTTGCAATTTGCATATTCATAGCTCCTTGTTGCAACCTCCATGAGGGTAAAGGTACAGAGATGCTGCTAGGTACTTTTCAGTCGTTTATTGAACAATTCGGTGAAAGGAACATATTATTATTCAATATAAATTGTTTTTTAAAAGGTTTAAAATACTATCCTATACGTTATGATTGGTTTTAATGCATATGGTTCTTTGATCCTTAACAATCAAAATGTCTCACTGACGTGACCTTTAATCTTGTAATCTTGTAATGTGAAGCCATCGGATGCGTCATCGGGACATTGGGAATCTATTAACATTTAAATTGCAACCCACTATACATCATGCACCACCGTGTGCTCACAGACCTCACATCAACATTGCGTGTGTGGGGGGGGGGAGAAAAAAGGGAAGAGGAAGTGTAGAAGCGTGAACGTTAGCCGTGACAATAGGAATACATTAACATTTACGGTGCGTTTGAAACGGCATCAAGCCCGGCTGCCATACATCTCACTCCGTGTGTGTCCCGTGGCACGCGATTGGCAGACATTAGCGTGACTGCCAAGGGAGGAGGAGAAGAGGGAAGAAGCGCGAGCGTTGGCATTTAGGCCCCTTTGGCACGCCGACGGGGTCGGTCCACGCAGGTCAATGCCAACCCGGCACTTCTCGTGAGGAACGAGGTGATCCTCTTTGACAGAGGTCAGAGGTCAGTGACACACATGGGAGCGTCACCCCCAACATCCCCCCGATGAGAGAGACGAGAGACGAGAGAGAGAGAGAGAGAGAGAGAGAGAGAGAGAGAGGGAGAGAAGAGAGAGAGAGAGGAGAAGGAGAGAGAGAGAGAGAGAGAGAGAGAGAGGAGAGAGAGAGAGAGAGAGAGAGAGAGAGAGCAATTGAGGTGGAGGTGACGGGGTTAATGTGTATCTGTTTGATGGTAATAATATCTCCACTTTCACACACACACACACACACACACACGGAATGGATGCTACAGGCATGGGCTCGCTGAATACTCTTAATAGATCTATATCTCAAGATCTCAAACTTAATAGACGCGTCACTGTTCTTGTTCTTAATTTAATTCATCTAGATTTTAGCTTCTCTTAGATTTTTAGTTGAGTTACTTGTCTTGTATTTGTCTGGAACTTGTTTTATGTATTTGTTGTTTCTTGGTGGATCAGGTCGCTCTTGTAAATGACTCTGTGTCTCAATGAGATTTTTTCCCTGTATAAATAAAGGTTTGAAATGATATTAAATCACTGTGTTGTTTCAGGTAGAACCTGTAATGTCGTCGAATAGCAAACCTCTGGGGCCAAGATGACAACACGGTACTGTGCTTTGTTTATAGTTTTCGTTTTCTCTCTCTGATCTGTGGGTTGGATTTCAGTGGATAGGGGGGGGGGGGGGGGGTCGCTACTGCTGACCACACCTCAGGCTCTGCCAAGAGAGGTCTGGAGAAATGCACAGTATAATAACTAAGTTAATAATCTCCAACCCACACGTCAGACCAAAACAAAAAAGTAAACAAAGCGTAATACCAAGTGAGGCTTGGGGCCTAGAGGTCGCTGTTTGATGGCATTACAGAGTATACCTTTAATGTGTAGCATCATGGATGAATATACATTCCACTGTCAAATGATCCTACCTCTACCCTATAAAGTATTTCCCTTTCAGGAATGACAAAGAAAAAGACCCGGATGTATCAGATTGACTTCTTCAAGACACACAGAAGGTTTGGATGGTCAAGACTGAGAGATAAGAGAACCCATCTCATTTACTAGATACTTCGAGCCTAATCGGGTCCCAAAAATGACCTGATGAAAAGGCATTAGGAAACAATGTACAAATAGTTTCTTGTATATTTATAGTATTTGCAGTCACTGCACCAGGGGATGTGCATATTTTCCCAGCATGAATCATGCTAAGACCACGAAATTGCAAAAACACCCAAATGTTCAGAGGTTAGTTTAATTTCAGTCGTGACACGCTTCTCCTTTTCAGCCCTTGAAGGTGTGGGTACGTGTGCCAGCCTACCTCCGTGCGTGAATATCAGGCTGTAATGCAGTAACCGAAGGTGACCACCCACCACACACACACTAGAATCAACTTGTACAGTATCTGTCTTCAGGTTTGTTGTGAACTTGTGACACATATGACATTCAACTGATATGATGTGTTCCAAGACCTGGCGTCCCTAGGGCCCAGCGCCTCGCAGGACTGAACGAGCAGTTGTAAGCAAGCACACAAAAGACATCTAGGAATGAGCATTTTAGTTCCAGTTGATACTAATTGACCAGGAAGTGTTTCAGCGCCACCGACGATCCCATTGGCTGATTTATATGTTTTCCACATACCATGACCGGGTGAAGTGACAAGGGTGAATGCCACCGCTGGGAGGTCAACTGGTTTGACCCGTGCGGCGTTCGTGTGGCCCCTTCAAAGCAGGGAGATCACTCACCTCACTGAGAATCTCTGTGACACGCTGCTCCGCAAGGTCAAACGCACACGCTGTGTTACATGTCGTCCCGTCAGTCGACCTTAATTGTATCATTGTGAAAATAGAGCGGGAAAAAAAATCGCTTTATATGCAGCCTGATTCTATAATGTATTAGTCATACTTATAATCGTTTGAATAATTATGATTATGCAATAATAATATATTTTATGTTTAAAATAAAACGTTTAATCATTTATAGGCATGTGTGCCGAATTAAAACATTCGTAGTTTTCCATACTAAAAGTATACACTAGTGTTTTAAAAGTATATTTCTAGCCATATGTACTTTCCTGAGAGTATACTTGCAATGTATTTTTGGTACTTCTCATGTGCTTTCAGTGCTAATTCAAAGCACATGTTTAGTATATGTTTGCCAAGCTTAAGTTGTACTTTAGTAACCTTATTACACTGTGTACTATTTTGGTAAGAGAAATGTACCAAAAATACATCAAAAGTACTTTTAACACACCAAGTAGGTCGTTTCAATTTAACACAACTTTAGTTGTGAACGACTTAGTAAGTCAAGCTCAGTAAGTATGACTGTAATTATCATAGACACATGCTTAAAAGAGCACTTCACCATAAAACAATGCTGATTTATTTTGCGCATACTCTCTCACAAACACATCCAAAAACTCTAAAACAGTTTTGCACACATTCATTTAGTTTGACAGTTATTGAGAGTGAGCGAGTTTGAATATGGCCACCAGTGATGTCATCGGGGACATTTAATCCTTGTGTTGTGTTACAGCTCAAATAATTGATAAAGTAGCAGTCCCTGTAAGACAAGGTAATACGATTTTTTCATTTAAATCATTTCATGGTGCTGTAATTAACACAACACAAGGATCCAATGTCCCTGATGACATCACTGGTGGCCATATTCAAGCTAATTTACTCTCAACAACTGTCAAAACTCAATTAATGTGTGCAAAACAGTTTTTGGACATGTGTGACATTATTTGCTAAATAAATCAGTATTATTTTTGGTGAAGTGTTAAACCCCTACCCACCCCTTGTCTCCATTCCAGTGTTTGACCGCCATTTTGTCGTGAAATCCTTTTCAGTCATGTATACACCAATTGCAATGCAATATCACAAACAATTCACCTGCTGCTTTAATATATAAAACACTTGTGTCCACACTTCAAACTCGCCAGTAAGAATTAGACATGCATCACAGAGGTAAGGGAAATAAAATGACAAGGTATATAATACAGAACAGATCAATTACATTTAAAAGGCTGGGTGACGGTTGCAGGTGTGTATAAAACAACTCTTAACAGTAGCGAGGGATCAATTTGTACATTTTCAAAGTCTTTCTGAATTTCTGCCGGCCTTTCTGCCATACACCCCGTCGACCCCGAGTTAAATCCATGTTTAGTGAGTAAATGAAACGCTTTTTTACTCTGCGGCAGTGGCTTATTATCCTTTTTTTGACATGAAACATGCTGAGTCATTGTGGCCTGCGCTGCGCTCCGTCACATGCTTCATCTGCTGAATGCCTTGTCTCACCAGCGGGTGAGGGTCAGAGGGGCGGCCCTGGGGTCAGCGAGAGGTCAGCAGACACCAGGTCCCTCCATTGCGTGACCTGATGACTGATGCTTTCAAACGCTGCTGAGTAAAAGCTTCATTTGAAAAACAACAACCCCTTTGGGGAAGTGGAAGGTTCCGGATTTTGTATTGATTTGATTAGAAGGTAAAAAAAAGAAAAAAACATTAATGCCTTTGACTTCAGACATTTTGTGGTCAGGATATGAGAGGCTCTTGATTTGAATTAGACTGGCCTGGCAGGCACACCAGGCAAACTGTTACTGTAATTCAAACATCCCTGTGACGGGGGTTTCAAGAGAGACGGAGGCAAAGAAAAGCTTTAAATGACTAAACCACTGCTCCTTTATTAACTAAAATACTTCACAACAAACAACAAAAAAGCCAAACCACACATGGTCTTACCTCGAACCAGTTCAACCCACGAACAAAACCAAAAACTTAAAGCAACCCCAAGCCAAGAGGGAACACCTAGGACACCTCATCTTACCACTTGGCATTGGGAGCCACTCTCACCAACCGGCTGAATGCACAACTGATGAGACAAGTGGCTCTTTGTTGGCTCTCCCACCATCCATTTTGTAATCGAATTAGTATCTGTTATCTGGATTCTATCCATTGAACTCTCTCAAATCCATGACGGAGTGAATAAAGGAGTGTTCGTGGCTTTTAAGGAACCACGTTTGTTCCTAATGGCACATAACCTCACGCGTTTGCAGTACAGTTTAAGGATCTGCTATGCAAGGGAGACGTCCACGTTTCAAGTTTAAACCAGCTAAGCTGTATTGACACGAGTATGATTGGCAGATAATTTCATTTGTTTCAAGACACTCTTGATCACATAAAGGGGACATATTATGGACAATGTCTAATCTTTGTATTTTAAATGTTATTTAGCTTATCATCTTTTCCAGAGAGAGACAAGAAGATAGATACCAGTTTCCTCTCTGTGCGTTCAGTAGAAAGCTATCTGGCTGCACGTTAGCCTAGCTTAGCACAATGTATGGAAGCGGACATGGCCGGTTAGCCTAGGCATTGTCCAACTAACACCTCTCCCGAAGGCTAACGGGCACTGTCCGCTTCATTTCCCAAAATGTTGGCGTGTTCCTTTAAGTTGCCGCTACATTTGTCAATCTATCTATCGCTTCCCTCCGTGCTCCGTTGGCGTGACAGTGCGGTGGGTTACGACACGGCCCCTGTCTGCCGTGTGGCGTCACCGGTGGAGTGGCTGACGTAAGCTGGGCGCGAGGCGCCGTTGTCTGACACTTTTCTCTTCCTCTTTCCACCCCTCCAGACACAAGCTACACACGATGCTACACAACAACACCGTTGCACAAGTGTGTAGATGAAGCAACAGTACCACATACAGTAAGTCAGCATTGGCAATTGGTGTGTGTGTGTGTGTTTGTGTGTGTGTGTGTGTGCGCGTGCGTGCGTGCGTGCGTGCGTGTGTGCGTGCGTGCGCGCGCGCTTGCGTGAGTGTGTGTGTGTGTGTGTGTGTTTGAAGATATGTGACTGTTGTCTAAGTGTGTGTTTGGGTTACAAAGCTTGGCAGACACTTGCCTGAGTCTCTCATCACCTGTGTGTGTGTGTGTGTGTGTGTGTGTGTGTGTGTGTGTGTGTGTGTGTGTGTGTGTGTGTGTGTGTGTGTGTGTGTGTGTGTGTGTGTGTGTGTGTGTGTGTGTGTGTGTGTGTGTGTGTGTGTGTGTGTGTGTGTGTGTGTGTGTGTGTGTGTGTGTGTGTGTGTGTGTGTGTGTGTGTGTGTGTGTGTGTGTGTGTGTGTGTGTGTGTGTGTGTGTGTGTGTGCGTGCGTGCGCGCGCGCGCGCGCGCGTGTGTGTGTGTGTGTGTGTGTGTGTGTGTGTGTGTGTGTGTGTGTGTGTGTGCATGTGTGTGTGTGACTGTGTGTGTGCATGTGTGTGTGTGTGTGTGTGTGTGTGTGTGTGTGTGTGTGTGTGTGTGTGTGTGTGTGTGTGTGTGTGTGTGTGTGTGTGTGACTGTGTATGCGTGTGTGTGTGTGTGTGTGTGTGTGTGTGTGTGTGTGTGTGTGTGTGTGTGTGTGTGTGTGCCCATGTACGATATGAGTACATTCATAGCACTGGATCTCTCCACACGTTCCTTTCAACAGCCTGCCTTGATTGACAACTATGTGGGTAGGCGGGGCAAGGAGAGAAGATTTCCCACACCTCTGGGACACGGATACATTTACACCACGTACAGCATCGGGAGTTGGGTGGTGTTTAATGGTTATGACAGATGCTGATGATACATGACACATTTATGATCTCAGCAGCTCGCTATCTAAAGTAGCGGCCATTTCAATGATGGTTTTCAATCAATGCGCTGAAGGGCATGCTCAAAGGTACGTGCCAACATCATGGGAGATGCGCGCTTACCGTCTTCTCCAGAGTCAGACAAGAAGATAGATACCAATTTCCTCTCTGTGTGTTCAGCAGAAAGCTATCCGGCTGCAAGCCAACCCAGCTGCCAAAAATACCTCTCCCGGAGTTTTAAGCTATAGGCTAGCTGATCCGTATCCACTTCCATTAATTTGTATCCACTTCCATTCATTTGTGCTAAGCTAGGCTACTGTAGCTTGTAGCCGGATAGCTTTCTACTGAACGCACAGAGAGCTAATCATCATCCATGTTCATGTCTGACTCTGGAGAAGACGGTAAGTGGATTTCCCATGGTGTTGGCAAGTCTGTTATTTTGACATACTTGTTACAAAACAATTATCATTACCCTAAAAACACCATGTCATCTTAGCATTCTTGCTAGTGGCCACAATTGATTTATTATTTAAATAAATAAATAAATTCATTTAAATCATTTTCACTGTGTCACTTTCTTTTATACACTATACCCCCAAAAAAACATCAGCTAAACCCACCTAACGCTTTTTACAGCTCACTCCTCCTGCTCATGTCCACTGATCAATGCATGACTGCTGTCAGATGTCAGATATACAAAGATACAGAAGAGAAAACACACAAAAGAGGAAACAGACACACATAAAAAACAGCGATCTCTAAATAAACAGATTATGTTTGTGTGTGTGTGTGTGTGGTTTTGTTTTTCACCCGTTGTGATGAAAACAATAATCTTTTTTGTCGTTGTGGGGCAAGGTAAAGTAGCTATTTTAGGGTTAGTTTAAGCTTAAGGCTAAGATAAGATAAGAGTTAGTCACTAACTGGCTGGAGTTCACTCAGACATCTCACAGACTTCTATTTCCATTGCTCTTCCCTTACTGTGGACACTCCCTCCGCCTGTATATTAGATACGCAAACATCATCTCCGTATATAAATATATCATCCCAGTCATCGTTGAGTTAACACTGGATCCTCAGTCATTTGCCCAACCTTAAGTGTCGGGAAAGTGATTCCCTCAAATGTCCTGTCAGACATCCTTGTGCAATATCAGCAGAGAGAGAGAGAGAGGGAGAGAGAGAGAGAGATAAGAGAGAGAGAGAGAGAGATAGAGAGAGAGAGAGAGAGAGAGAGAGAGAGAGAGAGAGAGAGAGAGAGAGAGAGAGAGAGAGAGAGAGAGAGAGAGAGAGAGAGAGAGAGAGAGAGAGAGAGAGAGGGGGGAGATGGAGAGGGAGAGGAGAAAGATGATATTTCAAAGCAAAAGAGAGAGAGGAGAGAGATAGAGAAAGAGAGAGAGAGAGAGAGAGAGAGAGAGAGAGAGAGAGAGAGAGAGAGAGAGAGAGAGAGAGAGAGAGAGAGAGATGATATTTCAAAGCACTTTATCATTTCATCAGTTGCATGCTTAGGTTTCACCCCCCCTTCACAGCAATGGTGGAATTAAGTAAACAAAATGTTACATTAACCAGAAATATCTTTATGGAATAGTAGAGTAGTCCTCTGCAAGTCTAAGTCATTTTTTAATACTCCATTCAATACTACTGAAGTAAAAAAAAATATTAATAAATAAAAAAGTGCTCAGTGGTGGAAAGTATTTTTTTACTTAAGTAAAAAAATTTAGGACCTTTCACTTTCACTACCAACTAGTATTTCCATTTTAGGGAACTTTGTACTTTTTACTTTATTATGTTTCAAATGCAATATTGTACTTTTTAATGAGTTGATGAGGATGATACACTTTAAAATTCTAAGCCTCAAGAAGGCGTAATTAGAGCAGCATAACTGGACCACACACCACATTAATCTAACTTTCTGTTAGGGGTAAATGGATTGAGGGTTGAACACGCCCAAGCACGGACATACACAAACATCATATAGAAGATGTGCTTTTACTTTTGATACTTAAGTACGTTCAATATCAAATAAATTTTGTACAAAATTTTTAGTGGATGACTTTTACCAGATTTTCACTACTTTTAAGAACTCTAGTGCAGAGTTGTCTACACACACCTGCATCTGTGATATATGTATCATCTGTCTCTTTTCTATTTTATTTTA
The DNA here is from genome assembly GCF_963971535.1 of Notolepis coatsorum. Classification (NCBI taxonomy): domain Eukaryota; kingdom Metazoa; phylum Chordata; class Actinopteri; order Aulopiformes; family Paralepididae; genus Notolepis; species Notolepis coatsorum. Next base: position 19,136,727 of record NC_140176.1, on the reverse strand, counting down.
TTTTATTTTGTCCCCTTTCCCTGTTACCCTTTGAGAGGCCCTTTTGTCCTCTTGCCAGGCCATCGTTATAAATAAGAATGTGTGTTTAATTGACTTGCCTGGTTAAATAAAGGTTAAATAAAATAGATATATACATATATATATATAATATATAAATATAATATATTTATATATAAATATAAATATATATATACTACTACTTTCACTTAAAGATTCAATCTTGTTGCATTTTTTAACACAAGTTAAATGTTGACATTTTATGTTGACATAAAATTATCCAAAATGTTAGAGCTGTTGTTGTGAAAAATGATGACTAAAAGCCCTTTGATGTCTATCAACAAAACCAAGCCATTTCAGATATCCAATCTGCTTCCTCTGAAAAATCGCACCATATACACAGGTTACTCTGATTGGCCCATCCGTCACATCTAGCTGAGTGGTGCTCAGTAGCAGCATGGGTTAAACTCCTGAGCTGAGTCCTTAACAGTCAAACAGTGAACAGAAGACCACGCCCCCCTCAGGCCCCTGAGAGTTGGAGCTAGACCTAAAACACTGAATCAAATTATAGTTATGACATTAAAGGGGCACTTCACCAAAAACGATGCTGATTTAATTTGCACATAATCCCACACACACACACACGTGTGTTTTTTGCACACATTTAGTTTGACAATTATTGAGAGTAATGAGTTTGAATAGCAGGGACATTTCATGGTGCTGTAATTAACACAACACAAGGATTCAGTGTCCCCGATGACGTCACTGGTGACCATATTCAAACTCAGTGAAGTAGTTATTGGTGAAGTTCCCATTTAACATTCCACAATAAGCAATTTTTACGACTTATATAAAATGTGATTGTACTTTAATTAAGAGCATCATCAGAGCATATATTTAGTATTTAGCATTTTTTTTATTATATATTGCATATACTTAGCATTTAGCAATTTAGCATTTCGTTTTTTTTATGATTATATATTAGATTCGATTTATATTATTAGATTATATATTGTAACTATTTATTGTAGGGCAAATATAACTGAGAGGGCATTCATACCCTCATCTCGCACCTTGTTGCCAAAATGCACATGTCCAGAGTTAATTATATCGTTATATTGTTTACACTGCCTTTTTATTAAATTTTTATTTTTTACTTCTCGACTGTACTTCTACTACCTGTACCTCCCCTCCCCCCTCCCCCATGCTGCTATGATGCCTGAATTTCCCCCAAGGGAATAGTAGTAGTAGTAGTAGTAGTAGTAGTAGTAGTAGTAGTAGTAGTAGTAGTAGTAGTAGTAGTAGTAGTAGTAGTAGTAGTAGTAGTAGTAGTAGTAGTAGTAGTAGTAGTAGTAGTCAGACCAGGCTGCAGAAACAAATTAGTGGGGGGGGGCATACAATTTTCTCGGGGGGGCACAATGGTTTTTCAACACAGGTTCCCTTTTATACGTTTCAGCTGGGACAACGGCGCTGTGGCTTGCTTGGCGCTGCCCACGGTGCTGAACTAAACAGCAGAGAGGCAGTTGAAAAATCTAATTTCTCTCTATCTTAAGAACATTCACTTATACAAAAACAGACTGAACGGATATATATAACAGACCTGCTGGGGCAGCGGACTGAGAGCAGGGGACACAAACAGGCTGGATAAGATGGTCAGGAAGGCCAGTAGCGTGGTTGGGGTGGAGCTGGACTCTAGCGAGGGTGGCGGAGAGGAGGAACCTTGCTAAGCTCCAGGCCATCATGGAAAACCCCTCCCACCCACTATACACAGACTTGGCTGACAGGAGGAGCATGTTATAGGCTCACACTACCTAAATGCAGCACTGAACGGCACAGGAAGTCCTTCATTCCGACAGCCATCAGACTATACAATGCATCACTGTGCCTCACTGCATCACTGAGCACAGAGTGACAGTTACCATCTTCCTGGACTCTTACTTTTTAAACAGCACTGTGCAATATTACACCTACTGTAGACTTCAGTATATTTTTACTGTATTTATTTACTTTATCTTTTATTCTATTTTTATTCTATTTCATTTTATTCTATTCTTAGGCCATTTGTTTTGTTATTCTTTTTTGTGACTTGTTCTGTCTAAATGTTTAATGTTGAGTGATTTGCAGTGTCAAATTTGCCTCAGAATAATAAATTTCTATTCTATTCTATATCTTTGAAAAGTCTCCATTTATTCAACACTTCTGAATTCACTGACAAACTGAACTGAACTGAACTGACAAAAATAAGGTGCATAAAAAAGCAAACAAAATTCCTCCACAGGCTACTCACCATCATTAGTAGAGCGGCAAGCAGCGTTTGGGGACAGAGTGAAATCTTCTTAAAACACTGCCCCTCCACTCATTCCTGAACTTTTTTGTTAAGTCCTTCTCAAATGCCAACTGAATTAAATTGGGCTTGCGTCGATGAAGCATACTAAGGCGATGTTCTGTAAAACGTTCTTGAGGGTAGAAAACGAATTCTCACAGAGTGCCGTGCTAACTTCAGTAGTGTTGTTGTTGTTGACGTCAGTGCCCACTAGGGCTGTCCCCGACTAAGGATTTGGATAGTTTACTTTGATTGACCAACATTTTTTTTTTTTTTAAATTACCAGGGTGGGCACAGCTGACTCAGTGGGCGGGCCCGGCCCCCTAATACCCACCCATGGCGCCGGGTCTGGTAGTAGTAGTAGTAGTAGTAGTAGTAGTAGTAGTAGTAGTAGTAGTTATAGAATCAATAAAGGAATATCTTATCTTATTAAAGTAAGTGTGTACTTCTTTCACCACCACTCTGAATTGTACTTCATTGCACTGCCTGATATCAAAATATCAGGAAGCATTCAGCGTTCATATCTGCGTTGAACATTAGTTACTCTAGATTAGACTCAAAAGCTCATCTCCAAAGTTGACAGCGTGGTTGACAAGTCAAAAAACTGTGCTAAAACGCTACGGCAGACACTGGAAGGATCGTGTCCTGGCCTGCGCCCCATTAACCGAACATGTCTGTTAACCGAGGCTACAAGACAAGACGCCACAGCTGATAGACACCTTGATGAGGGATAGAGATAGAGGACTATAAGTAGCGCTTCGCTTAAATCCCTCTCAGGTGTACGATCTCAATCTGATTAGCACTTTGAAGGTGTAACGCTCTAAAGACGGCTGCCCCACTGAAAAGGTACAGGGTGGTGGAACTCAAATCAAATCCAACCAAATTGAAGTTTTTGTCTAATGCACGGTAAAGAGAATTAAGTTACAGATAGTGGAGTAGTAAAACAAACTTGTTTTAATGATGCTGGCTATACACAATAATAAGAGGAAAGAACTATATAGTTGTGTTACAGTGCAAATTTGACTGACTTGAAGTCACAAGCTGCAGCTAGTTATACACCTGTAATAAGACTGTAATCTGTTATATGCCTGTAATAAGACTGTAATCTGTTATATGCCTGTAATAAGAGACAGTGAGGCAGAGAAGTAAATGAAATGAAATGAATGAAAGAAGTGGAGGCGAGGGGCTGAGAAAACGCTCCGCTGTGCCACAGTTCAGATGAGGTGATAATGGCCTTCTGCCAGGGAGAACGAGATGGATAGATAGAGAAGGATACATTCAACACCACATATCCTCTCAACCCAAAGGTTGAGGGGTGGGTAGAGAGAGACAGACAGACAGACAGACAGACAGACAGACAGACAGACAGACAGACAGACAGACAGACAGACAGACAGACAGACAGACAGACAGACAGACAGACAGACAGACAGACAGACAGACAGACAGACAGACAGACAGACAGACATACAGACAGACAGACAGACAGACAGACAGACAGACAGACAGACAGAGACAGACAGACAGACAGACAGACAGACGAAGGGTTTAGCTAAATTTATAAATTATCTTCAATGCCAGCCATCTCCAAGGTGATGATGGGACATCGGATCGCAGAGCCGTCCAATATGTAGAAATGATGATAGAGACGCCATTAAAATAAGTCACCCCCTCCCCCTCCCTCCTCCTCCAGGCCTCGTAGTCAAAATAGTTACCAAGGCCAGTCCAGACACACATGTATACATAGACAAATGCACGTGTACGCGCTGGAACACACACACACACACGCATGCACACACACACACACACACGCGCGCGCACGCACGCACGCACGCACGCACACACACACACACACACACACACACACACCTACACACACACCTACACACACACCTACACACACACACACACACACACACCTACACACACATACACACACACACACACACACACACACACACACACACACACACACACACACACACACACACATAGTACACGTGTATTTTCTCTGTATATCTGGTCTTTCTTTCTATGTAATAGTCTTGTAATATCTTGCAGCATATTTTAAGTTTTTCTTTCTTATATTAAAGTATATTTAGTTTTTAAGAATTGTAAAGGATAGGCAAAAATAAGCATGTGCTTTAGCCTATTCCTTTTTTCGGTCATTGAGTTTGGATTTTGTGTGTGAGCTTACATTGAATGTGATTTTTTTCTTTTTTTTTGGAAAGTCCACACAAGTGTGTTTTTGATTGATCTGTAAACAAAGACCGAAAATAAACTATTCATCATTCATCATCATTCATCATAGTGTACTCAAAAGAAAATATGAGAATGTGTAACTTTCATTTTATTAACCTGATACGAGCACCAGATCATGGGCAGGGTTTACTGTATCAGGGCAATTCTGACATGTTAGAATATGTTGTCAATCACAGTCATTGAATTTTCTAGCATAACCCCACGTAGGTTAAAACATGTGCTAATAATTATTTGCAAGTCAGCCTCCTACTTGACCCTGGCCCTGAACCCATCATGTGTCGCACGCACACATGCCACACAAGCCAGTCCTCTGGACAAAGAAGTCCCATTAGATTTACTTAAAAGAAGGATATCATGCCCGTAAGGTGCACGAGTTCATCTAGTAGCATTCCTGCATATATTAGCATGAATTAGATCTGCCTATAGGGCACCGCAGAAGAAGCATGTTGAAAGCAGCAGCTTGGAATAGTCCTTTAATAGTAGTAAAGGAAGTGCACAAATTAAATAATGTATTAAGTAAATACATGTGGATTTCTCCCTATAAGGTCATCCTTCCTCATGGCAATAATATACAGCACTAGCATGGTTGACAGAAAAGGCTCGATAGCATTCTGATAGCTGCGCATTAGCAGCTACTAGATCCATGAGGATGATAATGAGGTCTGTCCTCGATTATGGGGTTGCCAGGTCCTTGGCTTAAAACCCCCCCATCTGATCCTCACCATAAGCCCCAGTTGACTTATATTCTCCTCCTATCTCCATTCACACACACACACACACACACACACACACACACACACACACACACACACACACACACACACACACACACACACACACACACACACACACACACACACACACACACACACACACACACACACACACACACACACACACACACACAGACACACACACACACACACACACACACACACACACACACACACGCACACACACAGAGCGGACCCCCTCCACCCCCCACGTTCACCACTTAAACCCCCCTAAAAGCCGGGGAAAACCCTGATTATAACTTATTGTTATATTGTCTTATTGCTCAGACAAAAAAGCAACTTACGTTAAGCCTCTCAGCTGAAAGGGGCACTTCACCAAAAAAACAATCTCACACATATCCAAAAACTCTAATGATAGTTGTAACTGTGGCCATTATATGGTTTCATCATTTATGTTATTTCAGTTTGTAAGTGTAATATTTGAGAATGTATTTATGTTTCATTTCTTATTTTCTTTATTATTTAATTTGCTACAATTTATAATATATTCATTTTGACGTCTGGTCATATATGGTGTCCCGTTAGGCTGCTGTTGTGTTTTTATATTTGGGTCTGATTAAGACACCTGCGAGCAAGCGGCAGGGATGGTCTGAGTGTCTCGCCTTAAGACACCTGCGAGCAAGCAGCAGGAGGACAGAGACGAGTTGTACAGGCTCTCTAGATTCGAAGAGTGTACCTCTATGTGTAGTGTACCACTAAGACTGTTACCAAGAACAGAAGAACAAGACCCCTTTTTTATGTAGCATGCAGCCAACGAGGTAATTAATGTTTGTTTGTATTTTGCTTTTCTGATGTGTTGTTTTCATACCGTGTATTATTGTTTGTGTTGACCTGACGCAACGTATATGTTTCTGTTTAAGTTTTCACGGTGGATTGGAGGACCAAGCCTTTAATAAACCCGTCGAAAGGAAACCACTTGTGTCTGCAGTGCTTGAAGGAGTTACAGTGAAAACTCGACTGTTCATCGATGCAAGTGGGCGATGAAGCAAGTCCAAGTTTAAGGCCGGCGTCCAGCGGATCTTCCCCGACAATTGTTTGCTGCGCTGCCGGCGCGCCGACATCAAAGGACAGATGAGTCACAAACAATACGCACTACACGCATAACCGCAAAGAAGTAAGAAGATGCACACAGTATAATGAGCAGCGTTTCAAGATAAAGCCATAAAGGACTTGGACATTATAAGTTAAGAGTGGTCAGGTCAAGAAGAGTGCTTTGTAAACGTTTCTATAATATATTTGACTGTGAATTCTAATTACTGTGGTGTGCGTGCTAAAAACGTTTTGACTTATTTGCCTATATAATTTAACTGAAGCTAACCATTTGTACACATTAAGGTGTCAACGTTAAAGTATAAATATTTTCTGATTGAATTAATTTCTAATTTAAAGTGTGTTTTGGAAATTATAACCTATAAAAGGCACGTATAATTTATAGGTGAAGGCTATTATTGGCATCTAATATTTATGTTCCTAAGCGTTCTGAAGCGCTTAATATATATGTGGAGGTTATTTTGAAAGCCAATTGAATTAAGCAATTTGATTTGCTCGGAGAGTACTGCATTTAATTCAAATTTGAGTACAAAACAGGCTAAAGGTTTAAAGGTGTATTTACTATTTTTTCTTTACAAATTTTGGTAAATTTAAAGTAGTGATTTACAATGACAGAGCCAATTAGGCCTGCAATTGAAGTAGGGGACAGTGTTAGGGATAGTGCAAATTCCCAAGACCGACCTGAAGAAGGTCAGGAAGAAGGTGCTGAAGCCCAGCAAGAGGTACCAAAACGATCTCAAAGAACCAAAACTCTAACAGAGAAGGGTAAAGCAATGCAGGAGGATAAGATCAAAGCGCTACAACAAAGATTTAATTACATTTACAATAAATGGAGGACACAAGTAAAATCTTCTAAAGGTCCGTTATCACAATCAACAGAACATTTGTCTAATGAGCTGCTTACTGATATCATTACAGATGTCACAGGTCTTTCTAATGATGTGCAGCATATTTATGATCAACTACGTGACATCTCAACTCCAGACCAGGACACGCGTCTAAGAGTGGATCTGTGTGCAGGGATTTCTGAGATAATTGTGTCCAGAGCCACATTTAGACTGGGGGGAAGTGTGTTAGAAGAAGGAGAGAAAGAGTGGCCAGAAGCAGGCTCTCTCTTTGACTCAAGCACCTATAAATCTGGTTCTGCCACTTCTTCCAGGAAAAGTGCTTATAAATCTGGTTCTGCCACTTCTTCCAGAAAAGGCACCTCAGTGCATTCAAGCAGTTCTTCTGTAAAGCGACGAGATGCTGTCGCTGATGCTGCTGCAAGCCAAGCTGTTCTGGAAGTGTTAAAAGAACAAGAAAAAAAACAATTGGAAATGCAGTGCCTAGAAGCAGAAGCTAAAAAGAAGATAGCTGAGCAAGAGGCAGCAGGCATAAAGCGTCGTTTAGAACGAGAAGCAGAACGTTTAGAAAGAGAAACAGAAGAGGTTGAACGAAGAATAAAGAGAGAGGAAGAGGAAGCTAAAATTAAAGCTCAACTGGAAGAAGAACATGGAGCTATACAAAGGACTCTGGAGGAAAAGCGGAGAAAGATACAGCATTTGGAGGCAGTGAAAGGTCTTAATGCAGCACGAGCAAGAATTCTTGTGTACGATCAAGTGGAGGCCACAGAAGAGCGGAAAGACGTACTAGAACATGAGAGGGTAGCAGACAACAAAGTGCCTGCTCCCACAAGTCCTCTGTCCCTGTATACGTCTCCCGTACCACAAGTTGTGACCACCTCCTCAAATGACAGTACAGCAGAGCTTGTTAAGATGCTGGCAGGTGCTTTGAGTGTCAACAGAATTCCAATTCCTGAACCTTCATCATTCAGTGGGGACCCATTGAAATACAATGACTGGAAACTTTCCTTTGAAATACTGATTGATCAGAAGAGCATTGAAGACAAGGAGAAGATATACTACCTCCGTAGGTATGTAAGTGGACAAGCTAAGAAAGCACTTGATGGCTATTTCTTACTCGGAACCAAATCTGCCTATGTTGCAGCATGGAAGATTTTGGAGGAGA